>NW_006399751.1:18139721-18147916 GCF_000299155.1 Elephantulus edwardii | reverse complement strand
CTACAACCAGGCTGCTCTTTATGAATTCTTCAGTTTAATTTGGCTGTACTCTTAAATTTTTGCTAGTGGTAATTCCAAAGGAAAATCCTTGAAGGTTGCAAAGAACAAGTTTTAATTTATTTTTTAATTCCATTAGGACCTTCATGGATGGGCAGTAGTCGTGTTGATTCCCCAATGTGTCCCACCATACCCTTTCATATAGCAGCACTATTATGGAATAACTTCATGTTGTCTGTTAAGGTGCTTCACACTATCTTTCAGCTGTACTCTTCAAGCTTCTCTGTCACTTTCTATGCATGAAATGCCATGTGAAATAAACATGCATATACGGGAAGCCAATACTAAATACTAGTAATAAACTGAATGCTATCTCAAGATGTGGGGGAAGATCAAGCTAGAATTCACTCTGAGGCACCAAGGCAATTCTTAAAGGTTTAGAGGATTCTTGCATTGTATTTGCCGACCCCTCCCTCCTGAGACAGGAGGAAGGTTTTCAATAGAAAGAGTTTGGCTTCATTTGCATTGAATTCTATTTGTGATTTACTACCTGATAATTTTAAATAAAGATCCAGGGAAGCTGGAATGGGAGTCTTCAGTGGAGAACTGCTGGTTCCCTGCTTTTCATGCTCTCTGTTCTATCTCATTCCTGGCTGTCTATCTCATTATCAATAACTATAGAAATTCTTTACCTTCTGTTTGCAACATACATATACTGTTTAACTGGGAAAATTGTTGAACTAGAGGATGGCTATTGTCTATGATCATTTTGCTGACTGCCCTGTGCTCCCTGGTCTATGTCATGAAGCATGAAGTCCTGTATTGGATCCAAATAGAGAGCTCTAGTGGTGCAGTCTACAGGGATTTGCACTATTAACTCAAAGGGGGCACTTCTATGGTGGTTCTAATCCACCAGGACACTGGAGGAGAGAAATAGGCAAACATTTACTGTATTAATTTACAGCTTCTGAAAATTCAAAAGAAGGTCATTTATGAGTCAGTTAGACACTAGGGCGAGGAATTTGAATTACTGCCAGAGGCCTTTTGACATAATCTGTAGGGAATTGTGTTGGTAACCTAAAGGTACTACCTCCCTTGCTTTTAAAATCCACCAGCGGCTCCTCAAGACACAGACAAGAAATGATACCTTCTGAAAACCCGCTGGAGGTCAACTAGAAATAATTTTGATTAAATGACAATGAGTGATTTGAGAGAACAGAGATAGTTAAAACTGTGTAGAGTTAATCTGTGAGTAAAATTTGAACAATAAGATGTATCAGTGCAAATTGGTGCATTCATTCTCCTCTATGATGAATTGTATCATGATATAGTATTTTAATATGGATTTCTGGAGACATTCTTATACTTAAGTAATTAGCCTTGTTTTCTAGGAAGCTAGCTTATATTTCTTTGATAATTGGCGATAGTTATAGAAAGTCTTCAGGTCTTTTGTTTGTACAGTTGCTATGAGTTGTGCTTGACTGGATGGCAATCAACAACAACAAGAACCTTATATTTTATTCTTTCCACTCCTATTTTCTGCCTCTTTTTCCTTCATACTTGTTTCCATGCAATATAGCCCACTCCATGACTTTTAGCTTTTAGTCTGTAACTTTTACTACTGACTCTGTATGTAGGCAATTCAGGTGTAAACAAACAGCGAACAGTTGGAGTTTATTTATATCTACTATATAAAAACAATCAAACTATGCAGGTCACATTTATGCATTTAGGGGCAATCTCAAAGTGATTTTCCATCAGGAATCATTTCTATATGGTAATAGAATAAACAGAAATCTTAGACAATTTATATTTTTAAAAGAAAATAAGTTCAATGCAGTGTTTTACTATATTGTTGTAGTTCCTGGGTGCCATCAAGTCAATTACTGCTTATAGTGGCCCTATGAACAATAGATGAAAACATTACCCTATCCTGAACCATTATGCATGATCTCACAACATTCGAGGCCTTTGTTACAGTGCTACATCAATTCATCACTGAAATTCTTCCTCTCATTTTCACAGGACCCTGACAACAGACTTGTCAAATACATTATGTCTCTTGATCTTGTGACTGCTGGAACCAAGGGTGTTGATTGTGGATTCCAGGATGAGGAGATTGTTGACAATTTCAATCTTTACTTAATCTGTCACTGCATGTTTCTCCTAAAACAAGGGAGAGAAATGTAGTTGTAAAAGACATAAACAGAAGACTTCACACAGTAGCTTGAGAAGACAAAGCAAAGTATTATAGCAGAATATGCAAAATAATGGCGCTGGAAAATATACAAGGAAGAATTTGTTCAGCATTTCTTAAGTTGAAAAACCTGAAAAACAAATTCTAGCTTTAACTTGCACTGCAGAGAGATGCTACAGGCAAAATCTTAAGTAGTCCAGGAAGCATCAAAAGAATACGGAAGGAATACACAGAGGAGTCAATCTATGAGAAAAGGGATTGTTTAACACTGAAAAATTTTAGTAAGTAAGTTTTTATGTGTGTGATGTTCTTTGTTGTTGTTGTGTACCGCAGAGTCAGAAACAACCCATAGCTGACCCTCTGGTGGATTTTCAGAGACAGGTAATCACATGGGAAGAAATTGATATATGCAGAGTTTATAAGTGAGCGTTTGTATTTGTATATAGAGAGCATCAATCTGAAAATATTTCTCAGCATCTTTTCATATAGTTATCACTATCTATTTTACGGAGTCATAGTTTACTGCATCTTCAGCCTTCCTGTGCTTATGCCATGGCTACCAATTATCCTAACATGTTTTTTACTTAAAAAGAATTAATAGCAGGATGAGATATATAAGATGCTATTTCAAAGTATGAATGCCTGGATAATTCAGCTAAAGGAGGATATAAAAACAAGTGACCAGAGGTTGTATGCATTGTTTGAGACATCAGAAGTTATCCTTGAGATGTTTCTATGCAAATGTATTTCACGTGATTTTTATCTTCCCTCTGTTCTGAGGTTATACCACTGTTTATCACGCTAACTTGAAATTTTGCTTTTGAAGAGACACATCGGCAGAACAATTACATTTTGTAGATGGCTGAATATAAAATAATAACCTTTTCCACGTTAAATGAATGGATTAAATTTGGATATTGTATGATGAAATATGCCCCAAATATCCATTAGATAAAATGTTGAACACAGAATTGTGTGCACACACACGTAACACATACATAAAACACACACACACACACACACACACACACGCACGCACACATTTAACTATAAGACAAAAATCAGTGTAAAAACCAAGATCTGCTTTTAGTGAAAGGATGGGAAGTATATTATAGTCTTGTCTTTTAATGGAATGAGTAGGAGGAATTTTCAATTATCCAGTGTTCTAGAGTAATATACACAAGTATCTGCATCTGGACATTCATAAAATAGAGATGAAATTTACTTTAAACAAAGTTTTAAGGAGAGTGGACTATCAGCCAAAATAATGTACTTAATTAGGGGAAGATATGTCATTTTTACACAGATAGCTTCAACTCGGAGGAATGTTGTAATTGAACATATTAAAAATAGGAAAAATAAGCTATATTAGAAGACGAAAGAGAAGAATCTGGAGTCTCAGGTGACTGGAAATTATGATTTATCGAGCAGCTCTTCTTGTGTAACATCCTTGCTGACACTACATAGAGCTCCTAACCATACTCCTATTGTAATTTTGTGTGTTCTTTGTCAAAGAGTGCACTACGTTTCAAAGATACACAAATCTCTAAGACAGCCTATTCAGTTGAATGGCCAGAAGTTCCTTGTTATTTTAAAGGAAATTCAGTACCTTCTTCTTTATTTACTATCTTGTTATATGAATTCCATTTATTACAATAGAAAAAATTGAGCTTGCCATTTTGTGCATTATTAGTGTATATTTGGCAGTAACAAACACAAAGGCAAGATAAGGTGATGTTTGCTTTGATGGCTATCTTCTTGGCTTGGTTTGGTCATGATTTTCAGCAACTTGTAATGATTAAATACAATGACAATTTATAGCAGTTATATAATAATGAAGTCTGGCAGTTATGCAAATATGGACTTTTATATTTATGTCATACTATGATTTGGCAGTTATGTAATGATATGATCATCTCCCACACTGTCATCTGATGTCATTATACTCTTCTTTTCACTTAATGCTGAATTTTTTATAGAAGTTGCTCTGTGGAATTTACCCATAAGTTAGGAATATGCATATATGTGAAAACAAATTTCTATTTATGTTCTTAAATATTATTTTAAAACAGTATTTATGTTACTTGCTGTCAGTTTTTAATCTAATTGGGGAAAAGGAAAAGTATTCATAATCTTCCAATCTGTTATCCACTAAATTATGTCTCATAAAATACTGTCAGAACCTCAACAGAATACTAAAGAACAATAATGTTTAAAGATGAAGGTTTACCTGATTCAAGACATGGTCATCTCAATTGCTTGCTATGCATCTGAAAGTTGGACAATGACTAAGGATTACAGAAAAAGAATTTAGGAGAAGAATAGTATCTCTGGATTGCCAGGGGAACAAATAGATCTATCTTAGAGAAAGTGAAACAAGGATGCTCGTTGAAGGCAAGAGTAGTGAAAATTCAATGTCAAATATTTTGGGAGATTCCACTACTTGGGGAAGGAAACTATGCTTGGAAAGGTGGAGGGTCAGTGTGAGAGGAAGAGCCTCAACAAGATAGACTGACAGAGTGGTTATAACCATGGACTCAAGAGGATCAGAGATGGTGAGTGTGGCAGAAGCAGGGTTCATAAATGCTGTTCATAGTGTCCTTATGAGTCACTGTTGATTGAACAACACAACAAAATATGTGTTGAGGTACCGGCCCTTGTACTTGTGGAGTAATCCTGTTGGAAAGGAGTATTTTTTTTTATTACATTAATGAGATCATAGCAACATGGACCAATATCATTGCCATAAAGATAATTGAGAATCATACAAACTATAGGACAGAAAAGAACAGTCCTACCGATTTTCCAAAGCAAAACCAATTATTTTTTTACTATGGAGTTTCTGGTTGGTACAAAATACTGACTCTTATGTTAGTGACCCAAAACTTACAAATTGTACCACATTGCATCTTTTACCACTAGATCAGTTTCTAAACCTAAACACCTCTGAGTTATAACAGACAAATAGAATAGACACTATGATGGTTACTGTTGTGTGTCAACATGGCTATGCCATGATTCTCATTGGTTTGTCAGACATTTTATAACCATTCTCTGCTTTGTGTTCTGATGTATGTCTGCAGGGAATATATATATAGATATTCTGTGAAAGTTCTAGCTCTTTTCTAAAACTCCGTTCATCTTGTCCTCCTCTGAAATTCGGTTCTCAGAACATAGCTTTCTACCTAACCTTAGTATTTTAAATTCCAAGATCCTGCAATCCCAGTAGACAATAACCTGCGACCTGCTCTGGATGTTTAATGTTTGTCAACCTCTGCAAACATGTTAATCAGAAGACTCCAGCTCGCTACCTAATCTTCAGATTTGAGACGTGTCACCTTCACAATTTCATGAGCTATCTCACGGAAATAAATATATCTGGTTTTATTTATATATGCTTCACTTATTCATTTCCTCCAGAGAACCCAGCCAAGAGAAGAAATATAATATTTATAAAGGTGAGACAGATTGAGTAGAAGAGGTCACAATAAACAAAACTAAGCATACATCAAAAAAATGCTATTGTTACTAGGTGCAATCAAGTCAGTTATAAAGCATAGCGAACCAATGTACAAAAATGTGAAACACAGCCCTAGTCTCCACCATGCTCACGATCTTTGCTACATTTAAGCATGTTGTAGGCACTGTGTCAATTCATCTCAACCCATCTTCCTCTTTTTAACAGGCCTTTTGCTTTATCAACCACGGTATTCCCTTCCAGGTCCAGAGTTTCTTGATAGTATGTATAAATATTAGAGGAGGTCTTGTCATTTTCCACTCCTAAAGGACATCCTTATTGCGAGATAAGGGTAGTAAGGCTGGCTTGGGATATCACTCCCAACCCCTCCTTATGTTCTGTGATTGCTTTAAATTCTGCTATTCTCCAGGGAAAAGATGACTAGTCCCCTTCAATGGATTTTACCCAAAATCCCACTGGAGGGTCAGCTGTGAGTTGATTCCTACACAAGAGTAACGAGTTTTTAAGTTTTGGATGACTAAAATCTGCCAGTTTGTTACTCTCCTGTATTAAATACATTGTTCTATACAGATTAACTTGCTGAAAACCTGTTCTGAAGTAAAACCAGTTCTCATTAGATTCTGGAATACACACAGAAACACCATTTATGACCAAAGTTTCTCTTCCCAAACAGGACAAAAGGCTACAGCAGAATCACACTGCTGACCTTGTACTACACAACACATGAACTTTATCTCATAATGAATGATGTCTTTTAAATCATTCCATTGAAATTTTACATTCTATTTCATTTGTGACAATTACCAATTTTCCTAGATTTGTAGTTAATACAGCCCATGTTATTATGAGTAGTAGTATACATCTGTTTCTCTTCATTCTGCATACTGTCACATGAGGGCATGAGCATCCTTCATTGGCTAAAAGCTTTATTCCATCTGAGTGATTTTGGCTGAATCTACTTGGAGGAGACAGCTCTTCCTCAGTAGCATTTTTAATGTCTTCAACCTAAGGGACTCGTCTCTTGGCTCTATACCCAACAGTTTTCTTCCATTATTCATATGCTTTTAGACCTTTGTTTAGATATGGACGGCCAGTCCTGCATCTTAGTCTATGTTAGTCTGGAAGCTGGCCAAAACCTATCAAACATTTTCGTATTTGAACTAATAGTGGTATAGCTTCTAGCATGACAGCAATGTGATAGCTACCATTGTATGGAAAAGTTAATTGTGAGTAGTAGCAATTCTTCTTGTTGTTGTTAGTGCTGTGTGGTCAAGCACAACTCCTAACAACCCTATAAACAACAGGCTTGAATCCTGTCCTCCTTGTGTCATCCTTGTCAGTGAGCTCATTGCTGCAGTCAGTGTGCCAATTCATCTCATTCAGGGTCTTTCTCTCTTTCATTGACTCTCCACTAAGGCAAACGGTCTTCCCCTCTCCAAGCGTGATGCCTGAAAGAATTGCCTCTCCTAGCTACACGCTCAAAGTATGAAAGACATAGTTTTGCCATCAGCTTTTGCTTAGCTAGGTATTCAAAATTTCTTGATATATATAAGTAAACATTTTATTGCTGCCTGTGTTTGTGGAAATATTTCAATTTGTATTCTGTCAATTCTTGGAACCTTGTTTTTCACTAATGCCCTCGGTGCACTTGGATTTCTTTCAATAGTATCCACTCTTTATCCTGAAGGATTTAAGTATGGACCCAGTGTGTGTGTGTGTGTGTGTGTGTGTGTGTGTGTGTGTGTGTGTGATAATTCTGTGCTTTCTTTCCATCTTCTTTTGATGCTTCCTAAGTCATTCGTAATTTCCACAAAGAATAATTCACTTTCAAAGCTTGAGACTTGAAGTTTTCTTCAATTCTTTCAGTTTGAATGACTTATTATTCCTATTCATGTTCTCAAATCAGGTCTTTGAACACTTCTCTGTAATACTTTGCTTTACCTTCTCATTAGGACCTTTGAAATCTGACATTCTTCTCTCTTGCTATGTTTCTTTTCCATTGTTTAGCTCCTCAATGGAGAAGTATAAAGAGTTTCTTCTAAAGTTTATTCCAATCTTTTTAAAAACTTTTTTCTCATCTTTTAATAACCTTTTATGCAATTAATAAATTATTGATAACAAACAACCTTTTAAAAATATAAATATACAATTACACACATGTTATTGTTGTTGTTGTTGTGTGTCATTGAGTAGCTGTGACTCACTGTGATTTAATATCCAATAACTATGAATTCTGCCCTATCCTGAGCCAGGTTCACTGACTCTGGCACACCTACCCCCATTACCTTTTTGTTACTGTGTCAATCCATCTCATCCAGGGTATTCTTCTCTTATACTGTCCCTCTACCCTTCCAAGCAAGATGTCCCTCACCAAGGACAACTGGTCGGTCACTCCTTGAAATATGGCCAAAGTGTGTGAGACAGAGTCTCCAAGGTACAACCTGGTTTCACCCTCTCCAGGACATACCTTTTTTTTTTCCTTAGCATTCCATGGCATATTCAATGCTCTTCTCCAGCACCACA
>NW_006399751.1:18136936-18137701 GCF_000299155.1 Elephantulus edwardii | reverse complement strand
AACAACAACATATATATAATCGAGAGATATCTTTATACTTCCTATAGAATTAAATATGTATAATGATTTATTTATACAAACATATATTAAACTATTAATATTAAAGGCAGTAGTAGGAAAAATTCCAACTATAGAGTCATAGGAAGTTTGAGAATTATTAAAAAACTCTAATCTAAAGTATGAAAAACTCAAGTAGATGTGACTATCTAAATCTAGATGAGAAAACTCTCATCTGGATAGATGATAGACTATAGAAAAATTTTATTAAACATCTATTTTATTTTAAAAGGGAAGTTTTGTGATTTTTGTTAGGAGTTTTATTGGTTTTGGTGCTGTGTTGGGTTTTATTTATATTATCAATATATCAATATTTACATATTGTGTACAGATGTTCTCATGATACCCCATCATAGTTTATAGATTTGACTACTTGTGACAATGAACATATGGCAAATCAAATAGTTACAATATGGCTCTATAAAGAAAATTTTAGAAAGGAAGAGAAAAAGTTTGCCAATCACTAAGATAAAGAACCTCTAAGAAAATAAGCTAGCATTAAATGTCATTAAAAACAAAAAAAATTTGGCACAGCTTTAGCCATTAGGTGCTATGGGTAATGAAGAATGATAGTTATATCCAGTTTTAGAGAGAACAAGGCCAGGAATTAATTGAGTCAGGATTTCTCTCCTTACAAGAAACCAGGGAGCCCAATCTTCTCCAATGTGTTTGATTACACATACTTAGCATTCAAAAATTTGTATTAAA
>NW_006399751.1:18104633-18133585 GCF_000299155.1 Elephantulus edwardii | reverse complement strand
AAGTGCATGGCTAAAAATTGAGAAAGGTACAAGTCAGAGTTATAACCTTTCCCCATACTATTCAGTATGTATTCTGAGAAGATTGACTCTATGAAGAAGAATGTGGCATCAGGATTGGAAAGAAGATTCATCAACAACCAACTTTATAATAACAGTACAATCTTTGCCAATGTGAGGAGGGAGGACTTGAAATGCTTGCTGCAGAACATAAAAAAGAAAGAAAAAAAATTCAAGCCTTTCACTGGTTTAGTAGAGAAAATAATGATGTTATTATTTGCTGTTATGTGCCTTCGCATCGCCTGTGACTCATAGCAGCTCTGAAGTCTTCCTTGTCCTGAGTCAGTTTCATTGATTCCAAAACACTAACATGCCCTAGTTACTGTAGCAAATCATCTCTTCCGGGATCTTCCTCTTCTGTGCTGTCCTTCCACCCTTCTGAGCATGATCTCCATCTCTAAGGACTGGTCCCTCCTGGCCACATGCCGAAAGTATGTGAGAAAGAACTTCACAATTCTAGCTTCCAAAGAGAAACTTAGTATCACTCTCTTCAGTTTGTTTTTATGTTCAGTCAGACCACTACCAGCCCAAAATCTTGTGATTTGAAACCACCAACAGCTCTAAGGGAGAAATATGGGCAATTTCGTCCCATGCAATTTAGTGCTTCTGAAAACTCACAGGAGGGCCAGCTAAGAGTCAGTTCTGACTCATAATAATCATTGAGTCTTCCTCTAATCTTTCTTTCTGTGTTACTCGGTGCATCTGAAATTGTGGTTACCGCTCTGTGCATTTTACCAAGAATTCTCAGGTTCTTTGTATTTGTTGTGGTGGAGGTTCTTTTGTGCCTTCGACTCACTTGCAACTTAAAGTGACCCTCTGTACAATAGGCCTGAAACCTGCACTATCTTGAGCCAACTTTATTGCCTCTGACACACCTATCCCCATTGTCCTAGTCACTGAGTCAATTCTTCTCATCAAGGGTCTTCCTCTCTTGCACTGTCCCTCCACCCTTCCAAGCATGATGTCCCTTTGACGGAGCATGATTCTGCTTTCTACACATAAAGTTTCATTTTTATTTGTATACTTTAATACATTATTTGCCACATGGCATTATCTGGCAAAAAATAAAACCTTGAAAGGTTGATAAGTATTAATTATCTTTTGTTCCTGTCTTAGAATTTGGAAGAAATGCATACTTAATAAATGAAATAAATGGGAAATAAATTAATTTTATGTGTTTTTTTATACCATCACTGCTTCCAATATCATACTGCAATTGGAGGACAATATATAATCTAAATGGATTAATTTATTTTTTGCTTTTTACTTTCTTTTTTATTTATGCAGCAATCCATTCATTTTATGCAATTTCTTTTCAGCAACATTAATGACAATAAAGACAAAGGCTTTATTTGGCTTTATAAATGAAGCACAACAAACATAAATAACCTATGATGCTTGACAAAATTTTCTTTTCTTAATTGAAAACAAACGGAACTTAAGCGAAATTAAATGAATGTTTAATCTTTTATTCCAGCACAACAGTTATTAGTCAGTACAAGTGTATATATATAGTTATAAAGAGTGCTAGTGTGTACAAGGTTAAAGGCAAACAATTATGTTTTTGGGAGTCTTAACTCTAAATTTAGCATACTTAAATAGGAAAAGAAATAATGCATTTTAAGTAGCTCAGTTTTTTTAAAGAATGCTTCAGTATATGCTTATAACTACATAGAGCTCATAAGAAATTGTTGTTTAGGACTCTTGAATTGAGTTTTTAGAAGAAATTTTTCTAAGATCATCAACTGAGTTTGCATTTAAACAAAGCAAAGCCATGAATGAACTTTGCAAACCCTTGTCAAAGAGAAGAATTCTATGCCATTAATCTTATGAGAGTTGCTTTATTATTGGCGGTGATGAATTTGAAGATTAACTGTTAATTTACTTATAAAATAATAACTTTATTTTTATAAACTAGCTGAATTAACTTCTTAAACTCTTACATTTATGACAGTTGAACTTAACCCAAATATAAGCTATTAATTCATGTAGATCTAAATTTCAAATAGGCTATTTCTTTAATGCTTTCAGGGCTGTACTTTCCACTTTTTCTTCACAGAAAAATAGACACATTTTAGGAATATTGCCAGCATCAAAGAAAGATGAGTGCCGTTTAAAGATAAGGTCAATACCAGACTTTTAGGTACCTTTCACTTTCACACTTGAAGTCAATGGACTTTAATTGTGATACACTGGTGGCCTTGTGTCAAGAAGCTACACTGCAATCCTGAAGGCATGCTGTTCAAATACACCAGCTGCTCCATGGAAGGCTGGGCAATATCCTCCCAGGTGATTTATTACTTCTGAAAATCCACTGTACAGTGGGCTATGGGTCAGTTCCAACCCTAAAGTACACAACAACAACAACAACACTCTAAACTTGTCTCAAGTACAGCTTCTTAGACCTCCCTCCCATGGAGCCTGCTGTCACTCCACTACTAAAGGGATTTCTGCAGCATGAGAGAATACATGGTGGGTCCCGGTTTGAAGCTGAAACTAAATACTCCTGACTTCTCAGATTCCTATATCTATCTGTATATTCTGTGTCTCCCAAGGAAAATAAACCATTTCAGCTGTTTACATCTGATTCAAACTTCATCCAGAGTTCCAGACATAATCCAATATTAGAGCTGGATGTACTCAAACTAATGTATAAAAAATAGTAGAGTAGGCATCTTCAAGTACATTGATTGTACATGTAGGAAAGAAATCCAACATTTAAATGTATATTTTGATTTAAACGGACAGTATTTCATGTATTTCTTTACATATAGACCCAAACCCCAAGCCCATTGTTGTTGAATCCACAACAACTCACAAATCTTATTTTAAAAATATGTGGGACAGAACTACTGTTCAGATTTCTGTAACAGAGAGACTTTAAAAACAGACAGTATCACAATGCAGGATTGTGATACTCTACTCATGGTTGAAACTGTTCTGCTCAAAAACTATATTTGATTCATTTTTGTTCTCATTCTACCTTTTTGACACTTCTAGAGCTCTGATGTCCTACTGGTAAGAAACTGCCCTGCAATCCTGAAGGCATGCAGTTTGAATGCACCATCTGATCTGCAGGAGAAGAATGGGCAGTCTCTTCCTGTGTGATTAACTGCTTCTGCACGCCCACTGGAAGGTCAGGTAAGGCTTGGTTCAGACTAGATGATACTCAACAAAAATGATACTAGAACCAGGGAGCTCGGATGGCCTAGTGGAAAGAATATGCACTGCAATCCTGAAGGGGGAAAAAAGATGTACCATCTCCTCTCTTACTAGTAACTGCCTCTGAAAACTCTCCAGAGGATCAGCTATCTGTCAGGTCTGAACCAATGGCACACAACAACAACATTTCACTGTTTAATTTTAATCTACGATGTGTTTAGCATTGAGTAAAAAGACAAAAATAGAGATGGATAATAAAAAACCCTGAACTAAATACAGTTATTAAATGCAGCTGATTTTTTAAATTTTATACTAATTTATTTACAAAGTTTAAATACACTGTTTTTCACACTGGATCTTTCCCATTTCCTTCATCCCCTGCCACCATCAAATAGTGCGAGCTTATGATTAACAACTTCCTCACCCACCCACTCATCAAAGACCCCTTTGTAAAGTAAGTATAAATTACTTAAAATTGGCAAAATTCAGAAACATTATATGATTAATATCTTACAGTACCAAACGTCTCAAAATGCAATAACAGCAAGATTCTACAATAGAAGCAAGCTGCAGAGTTGTTTTAAGGAAATCTTTTGATTAAAGTCACTTGAGTCTACTCAAATCCAAAAGAGACTGAAGGGTTTGCCAGACTTCTTGAAGCACTTTCCATTGATCTGACTCCAGTCGCAGTATTGAGTTCAGGTCTGGGTATTTCATTTGGGCACACTCAAGTATTTGCAGGGGAGAACAAGAAGAGGAAGATAAAGGACTGGCAAGCAATGAAATAAGAGAAAGTGGCAAGATGTTGAAAAGAAAGTGAGGATATGATGGTGTTGTCAAATATATAAATGGCTTTTATGCAGAAAAAATATTATTACAGTTATACTATGCTGTATCACAGAAAAAGTAAATCATGTCATAATGGCAGGTCCTGATTCATTAGAAATATAAGATTTTTCAAAAAGTAGAATCAGTTTAAATATAGGCAATTATGTCCCAAAATATTGAATGCACAAAACAAAGATTTAAAATATCAGTCAATGACTGATAATATATAATGAGCTGTAACATAACAAATATTAAATAAATGACCAAATAAGTAACAGTTTCCAATTTATTAATCTAAGTTTGAAAGTACCAGGAATACTTAATAAAATAGTGGTATCACTAACTCTTATTTTGATAAATAGAGTATTTAGATTAGAATAATACCTAATATATCCCAGTACCTAAGCCCTAGTTCACAGTGGGGATCCACGAGAGTGCTGGAAATCTGCTTTGCTATAATTAAGGATGCTTTAGGCAGAATATTAAATGATCCAGGAAGTATTAAAAGAAGATGGAAAGAAAATACTGAGTCACTATATTGAAAGGAATTGGCAGACACAGAAAAATTGCATGAAACAACATATGAGCAAGAGCTTATGGTGATGAAGGAAGTTCAGACTGCTTTGAAGGAAATAGCAAAAAATAAGGCCCCAGGAATAGACGGTATACCAGTTGACATATTTCAGCTAACAGATGCTGTCCTGGACGTGCTCACCAAGTTGTGCCAAGAAATCTGGTGAACAATCACTTGACCAATTGAATGGAAGTGATCTATATTTGTTCCCATTCCAAAGGAGGGTGACCCAACAGAATGTGAAAACTATAGAACAATATCATTGATTTCACATGCAAGCCAGATTCTACTGAGCATTATCCAAAATTACTGGAACAGCACATCAGCAGAGAACTGCCAGGAGTCTAGGCAGGGTTTAGAAGGGGTCGTGGTACTAGGGATATTGTAGCTATTGTAGATGGATCTAACTGAAGCAGGGAATACCAGAGGAATGTTTGTCTGTGTTTCATTGACTATACAAAGGCATTTGACTGTGAGGATCATAACAAACTGTGGCTGACTCTGAGAAGAATGGGAATCCCAGAACACTTGATTGTGTTAATGTGAAACCTATACTTGGCCCAAGAAGCAGTCATCAGAACAGAGTAAGGAAACACTATATGGTTCAAAATTGGGAAGGGCATATGCCACAGATGTGTCCTGTCCCCATAAAGTTTTAACCGGTATGCAGAACAGATTATCCAGGAGGCTGGGCTCTATGAGGAGAATGTGGGGTCAAGATTGGTGGAAGATCTATCAACAATCTGCATTATGCTGATGACACAAACCTGCTTGCTGAAACTTAGGAGGACCTGAAGCACTTGCTGCAGAGGGTCAAGGCCTGCAACCTCCAATAAGGATTGAGGTTCAGTGTCAAGAATATAAAGATTCTCACCACTGGCCCAATTGGCAGCATCAGGATGGATGGTGAAGAGATTGAGATTGTTCATAGCTTTAGTTTGCTTGGCTCCACAGTCAACACTCTTGGTACCAGTAGCCAGGAAATTAAAAAAACGTATTGTGATGGGAAAGTCTGCTGTTAGGGACCTTTCCAAAGTTCTGAAGAGCAATGGTGTCTCTCTGCAGACTAAGGTGCATCTGATACAGACCATGGTCTTCGCAATCACATGTTATGCATCAGAGAGTTGGACAATGACTAGGAAGGATAGAAGGATAATTGATGCCTTTGAGCTGTGGTGCTGGAGAAGAGTATTGTGGATACCATGGCCTGCTAGGAAAACGAACAGATTCATCCTAGAGAGGGTTAAACTGGGCCGCTCCTTGGAGGCAAAGATTTTGAGGCTTCATCCTGATATACTTTGGACATGTTGTAAGGAGGGTCAGGTTCTTGGAGAGGGACATCATGCTTGGGAGTGTGGAGGGACAGCGCAGGAGGGAAAGGCCCTCTATGAGGTGGATTGATTCAGTGACTGGGGTAATTGGGTTGGGTGTGTCGGAGACAGTGTGATTGGCATGGGAGAGAGAAGAGTTTAGGGCTATTGTACATAGGGTCACTATACGTTGCAAGCAACTCAACGGCACATAACAACAACAACAACAAAGCTAACATCCTAGAAAATCTGATATGGCCCTTCTAGTCTTTCACAAATTATTTCTCTAAGTTGAGATTGAATGAATAGGTTCTAATAAAAACAAGAACAATAGAAAGAAAAATGTCTAACTTTAGAAAAAAATTAAAGAGTGTACAACTTAAAATGTATTTCCTTAGTGTGCTCTTCTATTGCAAAGAGAAGCAGATAAAAAAAAAGAAACAATCTATAAATGAAAATGTAATCCATGCTCTAATATCTTAACAGTTCATACCACTTTATCTCAGAATATCGCACTTAACCTTTACTTTTCCTTGGAGAGGGACATCATACTTGGGAGGGTGGAAGGACAGCGCAGGAGAGGAAAACCCTCTGTGAGATGGATTGATTCAGTGACTCGGGTAATTGGGTAGGTGTGTCAGAGACAATAAGATGGCTCAGGATAGAGCAGGGTTTAGGGCTGTAATACACAGGGTCACAATGAGTCACGGGCAACTCAAAGACACATAAGAACAACACAACAAACAACTTCATTAAAATGACTAATTTATATCACACTTCTGACATGCTTTGGGCAGGTTGCAAGGAGAGGGACATCATGTTTGGGAGAGTGGAGGGACGGTGCAGGACCCTCCATGAGACGGATTGACATGTTGACTGTAGCAGTGGGCTCAAGGGTGTCAGAGATGAAGATGATGTAACAGGACAAGACAGGATTTAGATCTGTTGTTACTGGTACTGCTAACTCAAGGGCCACAAGTCTCAGGCAATTAGAATCCGCCACCAGCTGCTCCAGTGAAAGAGAAGTCTCCTCCCACTGTCATTTATAGCAACAAAAACCTGATGGAAGTTTGCTCTGAGTTTGAACTCACAGCAGAGAATGTGACTGTTGTTCTTGTTCAGTAGCACTGAGTCAGACTCGTAGCTGACCCTCCAGCAGGTTTTCACAGGCAGTAAACTGCACGGGAGGAGACTTCTCATCTGCTTTCCATGAAGCAGCTGGTGGATTTTAATTGCTTACCTTTGGGTTGGCAGCACAATTCCTTATGACTAAGCCTTCAGAAGTTAGGTTACTGCAAAGGACACATGTACTGCTTTGATCTACCTTCATCCCACAGCATCCATTTCCAAGGTTGATCTCTTGAAAAGTTGCGTTCTGAATGAATACAGTATGCTGATTCTAGTAAAAAAACTCAACAGACCCTCCAAAGAAGATTTTTAACGATAATCTGTCAAGTAGGCAAAAAAGTTCCATAAAGTTCATATTTGTTTACAATACTATAATTTTTTTTTACTGTATTGTTGTTGTTAGATGCCATTGAGCCAACCATGACTCATAGCCATGCCTTTTATCCTGAGCTATCCTCACTATACCTGATATACTCGAGCCTATTATTCCAGGCACTGCATCAATTCATGTCCTTGAGAGAGATAAAAAATAAATTATAAAATATTTTAACTTCTTGCTACCTGTTCTGTTCAAGCAGAAATACAACTTTCCAGTCTCTGAATGTGACAACTACTTCCTGTTGAAGCCAACATCTTGATGGGTTATTATCAGTTGGTATATTTTATAGTTTCCTACTCTCTGAAAGCCATAAGTAGAAGTCTAAGACTGTAGGGGGCAAAGGCTGTGGAAGTAGGGTTTGTAGAGTTTTGAGGGTCTAGTGGCTTTAGTCAATTCTGAGTATATAACGGATATGATTTTGCCTGTTCCAAGAACCTCACAACAGAATTGATAAAATATAGAGAATTACAAGATTTTATTAACTCTGCTACCTTAATCTATCAAAGAAATATAAAGACAATTTTTGCATTAGTATTATATATCTTTAGTGGCCTAACCACATGTCAAAATTAAAATGAAAGAAAAACATATAAAGTTAAATATAATTAGATCACCTGACTGGAAAAATGCTTAAAAATGGCATACTACCTAAAGCTAAAAACATAAGCACAACTACTAGAATCATGTTCTGCGGTAATATGAGACCATATGTGGTGAAATAAAATGCAGGACAAATATACAAATACATCTGCTGCTACAGATTTCAAGCCTTTTAACACTCATAGATGTCTGTTTGGGGTCTGACTCTGACTATATCCTACTGTTTTATATATTTTTATGGAATTTTGTGAGATTAACAGAGCCAACTTGCAGATCTATGCTAAATGCTAAACTTTTAGTGTGTTGTAGCTGTAATTTTCTGAATGAGCAATTCTCAAAAACAAACTGGTTTAGCATAATCTTAGGTCCTTAGTTACATTTTCATATTATACAGAGAAAAAAAGAAAAGAAAAAATATCACATATTAGCTTGACATAGTAATGGATATATTTCCACAACCATGGACAATCATAACTTGATCAACAAAAATCTTGTGAATAAGTATTAGTCTTATGACTCTCAATATCACTCACAGTCCTCCTTATCTTTCTGTCTTTTATGTGTATACATATATACATACAAGCATGGGAACACATATCATCATAGATATGCACAATCTTCTACGTACAGGATTTAAGCAGATAAACCAAGTGCAATGCAAAAATTTAACATGGATAGACAGTCTTTCTCTTATGATGAAATGGGAGCATTAACCTTGGAGCTGGTGGAGGGAGGCTCGTTTTCCTGATCATGTTCACCCAGAACAGAGCTTCCACTTTCTTTACTGTGGTACAGGAGGGAAATATACGAGAGGATTTGGGCTCAAAGCTACAGATTCTCACTGTTTTTAATAATCACTAGTTGATTTTCATGAATAAATGCAGGAACTTTCTTTCCTTACAGCAATTTTCAGGGTCATTAAATACTGGTGTTATGTTTGTTTTTAATATTTTAAAATTTTCAAAAGTTAAATGGTTGTTTAGCTGAGAAGATGAACTCTTTACATTGCCATTAAGCCAATTTTATAGCCATCATTCTGTTCAAAATTGCAATTAGTAGGTACATGTTCATAGGAGCAATTGAAAACCAATCAAACTTATACTTTCAGGCACACTGAGTTTCCTCATTTAAGCTTCCTGGAACATCTAGGATATTCTATTTAAGCCTCTCTCCTAACTAGAAAAAAAAAAGTATTGGGGATCAACAGCCTTTAATCACTCTCCTCTATACTAAGGACACATCCAGACTCTCCCTATCCTATTGGTCTCTTAGGCACAGAAATAATTTTAGTCCATGAAAATGTTTAGTAGTGATTGTATTGAAACTGGGAGATAGAAGACAGCACAAATCCATTAAGTTATAGTAACAACTCTGAATGGTTTGTTTCTTTTGGCCAAGTGAGCATTATTACCTTGATCCATACATACAAGACAGACAAATAAACGTTTAAAGTTAATTGAAAGTGAAGAGAATGCTTAGAAAACATCTGGCTTGAGATATCTAACATGAATTTAGGATAGAATTTTTAAACAATAATCTATTTCCTTAATAGCAATTTGCAATCTTTTGCAGGTGGTTAATTTCATACTCCTTTACCCAGTAGGCTTCATTTTTGAAAACACAATTAGAAAAAATGTGGATATAACTCAATTCCATGCTTAAAATAAGTCACCTATGCAATAGTACACCTAACAATGAGTTTATGAGTAAGATCAATCAATTTCCCAGACAATATGAAATCATTACACCCATACAGTAATCATTTTATAAAGTTAAAATGAATAAAATATTTTACCTCTTGAGATCAGGAATGTTATACTAATTCTCAATATGTAAATATGTTAATTTTGGTTTTTCAAATCATTTTAGCTTTATCACATGATCTCAGAATAATTTTCACCCACTTAATAAAATTTCTACTGAAAGAAATACAAATTTTCCCTACCAGTCATTCATAATAAAAGTAAGATTAGATACACATTCATTGTATTTCCCTGATCAAATTGCCCTTCAGCACAAAACATTTCTTATTGATCCAACTTTAGCATCTATTTTGGTGCTTAATAATAAGTAAAATTAATCTACTTTCTCCATTATAAGACAGTATTGCATGATAGGAGGCCTTACTCTATTGGAAGGTATTATACACTGTTTTGCTGTCATTTCTGGGCCAGTGCAAAATAAAGTGTTTTGTGAAAATTCAAGTTTCATTTTTACACCGTATAAAAGTAATTAGAAAATAAATGAAATTTAGAACAAAATCAAAGAGCAAGGCTGTCCTTTTAAATACAAAATTGTGATATTTCCAAATGTTTCATATGCTTATCAAGTTCAGACAAGGAATAAAACATAAAAGAAGAATTGATGTTTTGAATTGCAGTGTTGGCAGTGTACTGAATACACCATGAACTTCCAAAAGAATAGAAGTGCTTTGGAAAGTGCAGCTAGGGTACATCTTAGAGACAAGGATGATAAGACTTCTTACATACTTAGAGCACATTATCAGGAGAGGCAAGTCCTCAGAAAGTCACATCATGCTTGCAAAGATGGAAGGCTAGATATCAAGGGGAAGACATACTGACTACAATGATGTGCTTAAACACCATGGAAACTGTGAAGATTGAACAGGATGGGGAAAACTCTTGATGTGTTATATACAGTCACTATGAGTCAGAGGTAACTTGACAGCACCTAATTATAATAAAAATAAATAGCAAGAAAAATAAATTTTTGAAAACAGTTATTAAACAAACAGTGGTGGCACAGAGGGTAAAGAGTTGGACTGCTACCTGAAAGGTTAGAAGTCTGAATCTACCATTCTAGAAGAGAGAGAGATAAACCACTCTCCTTCCATAAACTTTTTTTTTTCTTTAAGCTTTTGCAACCTCAGAAATTTTATTGTCATTGTTATGTATCATCAAGTCAGGACAGACTCACTTCAGTGGGTTTTCATAGCAGTGAATCCCATGGGAATTGACTGCTCATATTTCTCTTGTGGGATAACTTGTGGATTCAAACCATCAGAAACCTGTAGTGTTTCCTATATGGTTGCTGTAGATTGGAATTGATCAGTGGTGGTGGGTGGCTTTTGGTTTTATTAGTAAAGAAACTTTGCTATATAGAACTACTCCCTAAAATTCTTCACAACCAATATATAATACAGAAATTCCACATAGACTGATTTTACAGTAAAATCTCCATATTTTAATCATATGACCTTGTTTGCTATGTTTTTTATCAAATAATAAAACATGAGTTAAATTCCAGAAATGTATTTCATTGTATTTTATTCTATGGTGATAACTGTATCTCTTCATTCTATTCCAGATTATATGTATATACTATTTCCATAAAAGTCAGCAGCTCAAAAATGAAGCAATCATGTTTCTTTGATTATGTGCTTTCTTGAGCCATTGGTGTTAACTCCCATAGTGTTCAGAGCAGACCAGAAGGCTAGGAAGTTAATGTACTCAAAAACATGTCTCAGGTAGTGAAGAAAGAAATTAAGGGTGGTTATTTACCTCAGTTTCTTTGCTTCTTAGTGAGTCTGTTTGGCATGTGTTCCAAATAGACTATCAGAGAACATGCATAGGAATTTAATCCAGATACACAAAGTAGAATCCTGTTTATGATGGCAAACATTATTACCATTTCTAACCCATATCAACTTCCCACCCCCTCATCCAGCTACTTGAGATTATCCCCATAATACCCTACTCGTAGCTGTTCTTACTTATCCTAAACAAGTCTTCAAATTAGTTTTTTCTTGTTTAAACCTCAACTAAGTGCATTTCCATGCCAGATATACAAAATCAAAATCTGCCTTTTAACAAGATCTTCAATTGATTCTTAGATGTACATCTATAGGAATTACTTGAGGAACTTGTTAAAATGTAATTTTGATTCAGTATAGTTCAGATTAGGATGCTTTGGCGGCCTAGTGGTAAAGAATTGCACTGCCAACCCAAAGGCTCATGGTTAGAATCTACCAGATGTTCCAAAAAAGAAAGATGGACATTCTCCTCCCATGCATTTACTGCCTCTGAAAGCCCACTAGTGAGTTGGCTATGAGTCAGTTTTGACTCTATGGTACATAATGACAATAACAAGGTTCATAATAGGGGCTGTGGTAGCCTAGTGTAGTGGGTAGCCTAGTGGGTAAGGGCCAACCCAAAGGCAGGAGGTTCAAATCCATGAACTGATCCCTGAAAGAATGATGAACAACCTCCTCTTATGTGATTAATATCCTCTGGAAACTCTGGTTTAGCAATAAGTTATAATCAATAATCTCATATATAAGCAATGATCTCATAAATAAAGTAGAAGTGCAAATTCTCAGTGGGGCCGTTAAGCCAGAATGAACTGACTCAAATCCCTAATCCTAACATTCTCATCTTTGGTGCTTTGTGACGAGGAGTAGGTGGAAAGAGAAGCAATGGCCTGCGACATCTTTATACTAAAAGATTTTAGGGGAGCTCCGGTAACATGGAAGGAGAATGCCTGTCTTTTCTTGGAGCAGCTGGTGGAGTCAATCTATGTGCCTTTGGGTTGGCAGTGCAATTGCTTACCCCTGAGCCACCTGAGCTCCTTAGTCAAAAGATAAAAGTCGGCGTTTCAATTTGATTTTGGCTTTTATCTAAGAGTCATCAGCTGATTTCCATATTAGGGTTATGTAGAGCTAGAGTAGGAAATCCTGGTAGCTGTTTGCTAAGCACTTGCACTGCCAACTCAACAGCCTGATTTTGACTCTCCAGTACATAACTACAGAAACTGGTAGCAGTAGTCTGGAGGTGGTTGGGTGAAGAGTCCAAATGCTTCTCTGGCAGTTTAAACCCACCAACAGCTCCATGATTATCATTAAGAGTTCGGAATGAGGGTTGCAGAGTGGAGTATATTGGGGATGGGGTTGGGGGGTTGCTGGGGTTTGTGTACCAATGGAGTTTTTCTTTTACTTTATAAGGAGAAGAACGAACTGGGGATGGGGGTAGGGTGGGCAGGGAGAAAAGTGCAACAATGAATGAATACAAAATCTTTGTAAATGTTCATTGAAATTATTAAGAAGAAAAGGGGAAAAAAGAGTGCTGAAATTAGAGAGAGACATTAATAACTCGTCATTGTTTCTAGAGAGCTCTGGTGGCGTAGTCCTTGTCTAGTTGAGCTGTGAACCCAAAGAGTGAATGCCTCAGGTGATTCCAGTCTGTCAGTTGCTGTGAGGAAGAAAGGTAAGCAGGCTTGCACCAAAAGGTACAACCAGGCAGTCTCAGTGGAGGATTGCTATGAGTTGGAATCAGCTCAAGGTAAGTGATTTGACTTGATTATTCTAAAGCCAGGATATTGCTAGTGAAACAGTTAAAGGCTTCCATCCTAAAACTTGCACCTTCACCAAGACACATTTATTTGTTCTTTTGGAAGTCCAAGGGTTACTCAACACTGTTCTCTGACACCACAACTCAAATGCATTAATTTTTTTCTCCTGCCATCCTTCTTCATTGTCCAACTCCCAGATGCATAACAGGTAACTGGAAAGACTATTACTTCAAATAGCTCTATGTTAGTCTTTATGCTGGTATCAAGCTCTCTAGGACTTTAGAGCAATCTTTGACAGCAGATTATTCCACTATTAGATATATCCCAATTACTGGTATCAAGGATATTGACTATGGGTCCAAGCAAGATTAAATCATCAACAATTTCAATCTTTTCTCCATCGTGATCTTTCCTATCGGCCCAGCAGTAAGAATTTTTGTTTTCTTGATGTTGAGATGTAATCTATATTGAAGACATCAGTCTCTGATCCTTTGCAGCAAATGCTTGAAATCTTCTTCACTTTTGATGCAAGATTTTGTCATCTGCATTACAGAGGTCGTTGATAAGACTTCCTCCAATCGTGATACTATACTCTTCAGTTTCTTGATTGATTTACTCAACAGATAGATTGAATAGGCATGGTGAGATGAAACAGCGCTGATGCACATCTTTCCCTATTATAAACCATGCAAGATTCCCTTGCTTTGTAAGACAAAAGCTGACCTTTTAGGTTTATATTTCCCATAAACATAGGTAGGTGTTACCAAATTCCCATTCTTCTCAAGGTTAGTTATAGTTTATGATTCACAGTAAAATGCTTTTGTATAATCAAAACACATGTAGCCATTCTTCTCAGATGCTTTCAGCCAAGATCTATCTGACATCAGCAATAATATCACTGGTAACATGAACTCTTCTAAACTGAGCTTGAACTTCTAGCAATTCTCTGTCAATAAATTGTTCTCATTATTTTTGGATTATCATATTAATGATATTGTTCAATAATTTCTTCATTCTACTGGATCACTTTTCTTGAAAATAGCAATAGAGATCTCTTCTAATCAGTTGATCAGAGAGCAGTCTCTCAAATATCCTGACACTAACTTATGAGCATGTCAGAGCTGAATCTGTTATTTGTAAAATGTCAATAAGGTAGTGATAATAAAACTACCTTGGAAGCATGTTGAAAGAAAAACCATGAAGTGAGTGAAGTGAGAATATGAAAATGGTTGTATTTTATTAAATTGATGAGATTGGGTAGCATATATCTTAGGGAATTTCATTATTAACTCAAAAGCTTCATCATTCTGCCAGTTTGAATCCACTAGAAACCTAGGGAAAAATAGATAATTGCATCTCATAGAATTTATTGTTTCAAAAACCCAGTGGACTGTCATCTATGAATTGATACTAATTTGGTAACACTGTGTGATGAGTGAGTGACATAATCTGGTCACTGTGTTTATTAGAGGTTCCAGAAAACACTTGCTTTATTAGGTGATACTGTATCTTCTGATAAGGATGCAAGCTTTCTTGAGAAATGTAGTAGAACTTTGATTTATATTAGGTGCTGTTGCATTGACTATAACTAATAGTAAGCCAAGGAACAACAGATCAGGACCTTACCCTATCTAGTGCTTTTCTCACAATCTCTGACATGCTCAAGGACATTCGGGTAATTAACTTGTCTTCTCTCTTTCTCTGATCCTTTACATTTCCCAACATGATGTCTCTCTTGAAGTATTGGGTTTTTTTCCTGAGAAAATGTCCAAAATAAGTGAATCACAGTTTCACCATTCTTTTTTCTGGATTACTCTGATTGTACTTATTTCAAGTGAGATTTGTTCGTTCATTTCCCAGTCCATGTGATAGTCAATACTTTCCACCAACACCACAAATGAAAGGCATCAATTATTTTATTTTGGTCTTCTTTTATTTTTATATTTTTAAATCTTCATTATTCATTGTCCATCTTTCAGATGTTTAGGAAGCAACTAAAGGTCATGGCTGAAATCAGGCATGACCTAGTTCTTAAATTAACATCCTTGCTCTTTAGAATTTAGTGGAGGGCCTTGACAGCTGATTTTCCTAGTGCAACACATATTTTGATTTACTGACTGATTCTCTCAAGGGTGTTGATTAAGGATCCAAATAAAATGAACTCATTGACTACTTAAAACTTTTCTCTACCTATCATGATGTTTAATATTGATACAGAGGTGAGGGTTGGTTTTTTTTTTTTTGGGGGGGGTGCGGGAGGTCTTGATTTTAAGCAGTAACTCATCTTGAAGGGTCTTTTATCTTCTTCAGCTATTGTTGTTTGGTGCTGTCCAGTAGAGTACAACTCATAACAACACTGTGAACAACAGATATTAACCCTGTTCTAACCTCACAATCTCACACATTTGAGCTCATTGCTGTAGTCACTGCATTCAACCTGGTTAATGGTATTCCTCTCCTTCTTCATTCTCTTCTTTTCAAGAATGATGATATCTTTCTCCAAAGAATAGCATTTCCTAGCTGTATGACCCGAGTATGTGAGGTGAAGCTTCTCCATCCTTATATTCAAGGTGCACTCTGCTTTCACCTTCTCAAAGACACATCTGTTTGTTCTTTTAAGTATCCATGGGATAGTCCATAATCTTCTCCAACACCACAGTTCAAAAGCATCAATAATTCTTTTGTCATCGTTATTCATTGCCCAACTCTCAGGAGCATAGCACATGATTGAAAAGACCGTGGTCTGAATTGAGCTAACTTTAGTTTTCAATTAACATTGCATTTTCTCAGAATTTGGAGAAGTCCCTGTCTGTAGACTTTGCCAGTCCAATACCTCTCCTGATCTCCTGACTGTTAATATCAAGAGTTTTAACTGTGGACCCAAGTAAGATGAAGTAATTGATAGTTTCAACCTTTTCTTAACCTACTATGATGTTACTTATTAGTCCAGTGGTGAGAATTTTTATTTTCTTGACACTGATATATAATCCATATTTAAGGCTTCACTATTTGATCTGTGGAACAGACTATCAAGTACTCATATGCAGATTACAATTGAGGCTGAAGACAATTAAAACAAGCCCAGAAGAACAAAAATATGATCTTGAGTCTATCCCACTTGGATTTATAAATCATCTTAATAATAAGGTTAAAGTATTGAAAACCAGTGATTGAAGACCAGTTGAGTTGTGGGATGACATCAAAGGTATTATTATCCATGAAGAAAGCAAAAGGTCTCTACAAAAACAGAGGAAAAAGAAAAAGAAAATAAAAAAAGATGTTAGAAGGGGCTATGAAAATTGAACTAGGGTGTTGAGAAATCAAAACAAAGGGAAGAAATGAAGTAAAAAAGCTCAAAAGAAGGTTTCAAAGGGTAGTTTGAGAAGCCCAAGGAAAATGCTAAAGCAGAATATGCAGAGACCTAGATAGGAAATAAAAAACAATTAATTTGGCGTATCTTAACCTGAAAAAAAAAACAAAAACGGAAAAACAAATTCAAACCTTACATTGCAATACAGAGAGATGCTACGGGGAAAGTCTTGAATAATTCAGCAAGCATCAAAATAAGATGAGGGTTCATTATTGTAACAGATAAAGGGAAGAACAGTACGAAGGAATATATGATTAGGTGTTATATGTATGAAAACAATCTGGAACAAGAAGTGCATTGCAAAGTGACCTGGGGGATGGGACAGCAAAGGAGGGGCAAGAAAAGTGCAAAAATGAATGAATAATTTTTTTTTAAGTTGAAGGAAATAGACAGAATCACTGTACCAAAAAGAATTACCAACACTGAAATTGTTGTTGCTGTTGTTATGTGCTGTCGAGTCATTTGCGACTCATAGCGACCCTATGTACAACAGCCCTAAACCGTGCTCTATCCTGTGACAATCTCACTGCCTCTGACACACCCATCCCGATTACCCCAGTCACTGAATCAATCCACCTCATAGAGGAACTTCCCCTCCTGTGCTGTCCCTCCACTCTGCCCAGCATGATGTCCCTCTCCAAAGACCTGTCTCTCCTTACAACATGTCCAAAGTATGTCAGGCAAAGCCCCAGAATCCTTGCCTCCAAGGAGCAGCCTGGTTTAACCCTCTCTAGGAAGAATCTATTTGTTTTCTTGGCAGTCCATGGTACATTCAGTACTCTTCTCCAGCACCACAGCTCAAAGGCGCCAATTCTCCTTCTATCCTCCCTAGTCATTGTCCAACTCTCTGATGCATAACAAATGATTGCAAATACTTCAGGAAACCAGATGATCAAGAGCCAATGGTAAGAAAGGAAGAAGTTCAACCTGCAGTGAAGACATTGGCAAAAAGTAAGGCCTAGGAATCGAAGGTACACCAACTGGAGTGTTTCAAAGACAGATGCAGCCAGAATATTTGGAAGACAACTGATTTGTCTCCCAATTGCAAAGGATCTTCTTCAGTCAGTAAGTGGTTCAAATATTCACTTTCTGCAGGCAAGATGGGTCATCTGCATATCATAGGTTATCGATGAGTCTTCCTCCAATTGTAATGGCGCATTCTTTGCGTGTACTCTAGCTGCTGTTTCTGTTTCTTTCACAGATTAGGATTAACATTAAGATGCACTTCTATGAAACTATCCACATTTTGCCAATATAGAAAATAAGACTCTGAAATAGCAGCAGATAGATAGTGGCACTTAACTGTCAAACTCAAGGTTAATATAATTACAATACAGAACTTTAAGGCCTGAATGGCAACCATGAGCCTTTTACCTACTCTTATCTTTGGCAATATAAAAAAACATGACAGTTTTCCGGTGACATATAAGTGAGTAATGAACATTTTTTTCCTTATAAAATCATGAAAAAATTAAATTGAAAAATGATGCCAGCAGGTATAATACTGGCTCTATTTCTGTGTTGTTGATAGGTGTTGTCAAGTCAACTCATACCTAAGCTATGAACAAACAAGTTGGCAGCTGTTTCATCCTGTGCCGTCCTCACATTTTCTCATAAACAAGAGCCCATTGCAGCAGTCACCATTTTCTATATTTGTTTTTATTTCAAAGTCCATCAATTGAGAAATTCTAGGTATCTTTAAGGAAGAATCTTATACTACCAAGGAAAATCTCGGGAGGGTGTATCAATAAGAAAATAATAGTAATAAAAATGGGATATATTTTTAGAAACACTGGTAATTAACAAAGATAAAGTTAAAGTGTATATGCAAAGACATATGTCTGTGTGGATCACAACAAACTGTGGCTGACTCTAAGAAGAATGGGAATCCCAGAACATTTGATTACGCTTATGTGAAACCTATACTTGGACCAGAAGACAGAGAAAGAACACATTGCATGGTTCAAAACTGAGAAGGGTTTACACCAGGAGTGTAACCTATCTCCATACCTTTTCAATCTATATGCAGAGCAGATCATCCAGGATGCTGGGCTGTATGAGGAGGAAGGTGGCATCAGGGTTGGATTAAATACATTAGGAAAGTCAGCTGTCAGGAACCTCTCAAAGTACTGAAGAGCAATGACATCAGGCTGGAGACTAAGGTGTGCTTGATCCAGGCCGTAGTCTTCACAATTCCATCTTGGTCAGTGTTGTCACTACCTTGCTTCAGATAAGTGGCTTTTTTTTCCCAATTGATTTGGTTTTTACACTTTAATTTACATTTAGCTATATTTTAAAACACAGAACAACTTTTATTTCCTCCAAGAAATTCTCAATTACTCAATACTATGAACTATTCTACACATAACAACAATAGAAATGCACAGTATTTTCTTCCTTAAAGCCTTAAGTCATTGCCATTGGATTTCAGTATGCAGTGTGTCCTGTAATTCACAGTCAAATGCTAGCTAACCTCACAGGTTTTTACTTTCTAATGAGTTTTACTCAAATTAACTCCATTGCTATTAAGTTGGAACTAACTCATGGCTGACTGTCCATTGAGTTTCCAAAATTGTAAATCACATGGGAGAAAAGTGCCCATCCTTCCCGATGGAGCAGCTAGTGGAGTCAAACCACCAAAAACACAGGGCCTTTGGATTAGCAGCATAACTCCCTGCAGAGTATGCTACAGTGTAAATAAACTGAAAATTAGAATTTTATATTAAATGCCAATTTCATTTGCCGTGATATGTGGCCATTGTAACTTTTGATAGATGTTGTCAAATTATACTGACACACAATGACACCATGTCACAGAGTAGGCCTGCACATAACTTTTTATAGGCTGTGAAATTTGTGGAAGTAGATTGCCAAGTCTTTCTTTTGTAGGATTGGAGGAAGACTGGTCAATAACCATCGTTATAAAGATAACACAACCTTGCTTGCTGAAACTAAGGAGAACCTGAAGCACTTGCTGCAGAGGGTATAGGACTATAGCCTTCAATATGGGTTGAAGCTCAACATGAAGAAAACAATGATTCTCACAACTGGGCTGGTTATCACCATTGATGGATGGTGAAGAGATTGAGGTTGTTAATAGCTTTAGTTTGTTTGGCTCCACAATCAATAGTCTTGATACCTGCAGCCAGGATATCAAAGGATGAATTGCGTTGAGAAAGTCTGCTGTCAGGGTCGTCTCCTGAGTACTAAAGAGCAATGATGTTAATCAGGAGACTAAGGTGCACCTGAGCCAGGCCATGGTCTTTGCAATTATAGAAAGCTATACAATGATTAGGGATGACAGAAGGAGAATTGATGCCTTAGAGCTGTGGTGCTGGAGAAGAGTATTGAATATACCATGGGCTGTTAAGAGAACAGGTTCATTCTGGAGAGGGTGAAACCAGGTCGCTCATTGAAGACAAGAATTCTGAAGCTCCATCTGATATACTTTGGGCATGTTGCAGAAGGGGTATTGCAAATCCTTGGAGAGGGACATTATGTTTGGGAAGGTGGAAGGACAGTACAGTAGGAAAATACCCTCGATGAGATGGATTGACTCAGTGACTGCAGTAATGAAGGTAGGTGTGTCAGATGGTGAGGTTAGCTCAGGATAGATCAGGGTTTGGAACTGTAGTACATAGGGTCGCTATGAGTTGCACATAACAACGACAACATGATAATCAGTTTGTTGTTGTTATGTGCCATTGAGTTGGAATTGACTCATAATTGACTCTCGTTTGTTTTTTAAAGGCTGTAAATCACATGAGAGTAGACTGTCTTTGTCTCTTTTCTGTAGAGAAACTTGTGGATTAAAATCATGTGCTTTTGGTTGGCAGCCAAAGTCCTCATCCACTAAGCCATGAAAGCTCCCTAGTTAATGACGTGGTAATCCTCTATGTTGTTATCCTGTACAGTCATCCTTCATTTGCAAAATTAAGGTACAATGGTCTGGTCTTTGAAAACTAACCATATTCATAAGTGAAGAGAGGATGTAATTAGTATGTACTTGGAATGCTGCAATTTATCAGCAATGGTTTTGCTAATCATAATGTGTTGTGAAGATGATGTGAAGCCTCATCATTGCCTCCAAAAAGCACTCTGGCTGCACTCTCTCCAAGACATATTTGCTTGTCCTTTTGACAGCCCATGTTCAGCACTCTTTCCAACACTACACTTCGAAGGAATGAATTCTCCTTCTGTCCTCTTTATTGTCCAGCTCTCAGATGCATAGCAAGGGATTGAAAGACCGTGCCTGAATTTAAATGTGTACCTTGCATTATGGATTGTATTTTCTATATAATGGACTGAACACTTGTGAATTGTTTCCTGTGTAGAGATCAGTTCTGCTGCCATTCATTTAATGTTTGTGAAGCTAAACAGAATTCCTATTAAGAAGTGGAAAAACAAAAGAAAAGTCACCCTAGATCTCCAGCAACACAATTACTGTACCTAAAATATGTGTAATATCCAGTTTAGGTGATTTTTCTTTTTAAAATATTTTCACAAGTATTATTGTGTTCTTTAGTTGTATTCTTCCTTGACAAAGTCATTCATAATTTCAAAGATTCTCTTCTTTAGGAAATTTAATATATTAACAAATTCAGAGATATTTTCAAGTATCCCTGTCTCTAGACCACAATCCTTTAAGTCAATTCATGAAAAACGAGAAAACCTGTATTTCGTAACAGAAACTCTGAACACAGTGAATGCAGAAACTCTGACAACTGAAAAGAAAGTTAAATCTTGGATAAAGTTACTATGGTTGCTGTGATGTTAAACACTGTGACACTGATATGTCAAATGTATTAATGATTACCTATTGTGGACAGTGTTTGGTGGAGCTCTCCAATTGAAACAAGCTTGGAAGCATGAGTGGCATCCATTTCCAAATACCTTGCCTCTGGAAACTATGAACTTGGAGAAATAATGAAAGTTATATTAGTGTTCAGGCCTTTCATTCATAGGGTCACTATGAGTCGTGTACAATTTGATGGAACTTAACAACACAACAACACTCTTTTCAGTGTATTATTGTTGAAGACAAATCACTTAAGTCACTAATATTTTTCTACCTGTTTACTTCCCTCCATTCACTTTACAACTTAGTTAATATTGACATCTTTTGTAGGATTCCCCAGTGGGTCTTACTTGTGTTCTCCTTAAAGCAGATTTACATTTTCTTTCCATATGTTGAACTGTCATTTCATTCATTTGAATTGTTACATTTTTTGGGCAGTGAATTAATCTATTTTGTGCTTATCTTATAAGATCTTTGTAGCTAAATTACAGCAATATTTATAAAAACCCCAAGATATTTGCAAACATCTTGTACTTAATTCACAGAAAAGTAATCTTAGAATTGTTTTAATCTATGGCTTCACTTCATATCACATGTCATAAAATAATGAAGTTTACTAAACCTGTCTGCCTATCCCAGTGATAACTTAAGCAAAATATCTAACACGTATAGTGTGATACAGCTGATATAGTCATCACAAATTTTTTTCAAATACAAAGGAAAGATATCTAAATGTTTAGCAACATAAAAATGTGTAACAAAACAACAAATAAATAAATCTTATTCTAGTTGAGTACTCAAAAGAGCTCTGCTAAGTAAAACTGTTAAGACTTTTTTGAAATGAAAAGATATTTTCACTCATAATGACTGCCATGCTACAAAAATTGCTGCGATTTAAACAGGTTAGTAGCAATCTTAACAGTTTCAGATTCTGCTTTGTGTTCCACAAATTAACTTACCTTATTTAACCCATATAGATGGACAAACATGGACCAGATCTTAAATACTAGTAAGTCAAAAATTATTTGTTCACCTATGACTATCTACAAGATCTTACAAAGTAAAGTCATAGTAAATATTTCTAAAAGTATCTCATCTCTTCAGACTTCTATCTCTTTATCCTTCTTCATTTTATCATCTAAAAATTCTACAAATGCATGAGTTTATGTGATTTTTTTTTAAATTTTGAATTTTAATATATATTGACTATCCTCAGTTTACTCACAAGCATTGTTGTTGTTATGTGCCATCGAGTCGCTTGTGACTCATAGCGACCCTATGGACAACAGCCTTAAACTCCGCTCTGTCCTGTGCCAATTGCACTGTCTCTGAACTCCCATCCCGATTACCCCAGTAACTGAATCAATCCACCTCATAGAGGGCCTTCTCCTCCTGCGCTGTTCCTCCACCCTACCAAGCAACCTACCCTCTCCAAGGACTGGTCCCTCCTTAAAACATGTCCAAAGTATGTCAGACGAAACCTCGGGATCTTTGCCTCCAAGGAGCTGCCCGGTTTGACCCTTTCCAGGATGAATCTGTTTGTTTTCTTGGCAGTCCATGGTACCCTCAATACTCTTCTCCAGCACCACAGCTCAAAGGCATCAATTATCCTTCTATCCTTCTTAGTCATTGTCCAACTCTCTGATGCATAACAAGTGATTCCAACGACCATGGCCTGTATCAGATACACTTTAGTCTCCAGAGAGACACCATTGCTCTTCAGTACTTTGGAGAGGTCCCTAACATCAAACTTCCCTATCACAATATGTCTTTTAATTTCCTGGCTACTGGTGCCAAGAGTGTTGACTGTGGAGCCAAGCAAACTAAAGCTGTGAACAATCTCAATCTCTTCACCATCCATCCTGATCCTGCCAATTGGTCCAGTGGTGAGAATCTTTGTCTTCTTGACATTGAGCCTCAATCCATATTGGAGGCTGCAGTTCTTGACCCTCTGCAACAAGCATTTCAGGTCCTCCTCATTTTCTGCAAACAGGGTTGTCTCATCTGCATATCACAGATTGTTGATAGATGTTCCACCAATCTTGACCCCACATTCCTCCTCATAGAGCCCAGTATGGAGACAGGACACATTCCTGGCACACACACTTCCCAATTTTGAACCATGTAGTAACTCACAAGCATTACTGACTCTTATTTTTTACATTCTAAATCTTTCAATATAATAATTATTATTGGAAATTTAAATTTAGATTTAACTCATTTCAATACTAAAATTACTCCAGTATAAGAAGTTCTGCTTTGTATCATAATTGCTAACAGAAGAAATAAATATGTTATTATTTTATCCAAATACTTAAGACTATATCATTATTATTTTATCTGAAGAGTTAAAATATGTAAGTGTAAAGCTTATTATTACATAGGTGCCTATAGTTTGAAATAAAGTACATTTAATTAAAGTTTTTATTTATGTATAACATAATTACATGTAATATTTAAATTAATGGCATTTTTAATTTTAAAAATCCACAATGAATGTTTTTTATATATTTATATATTAAGTTTCCTTTGATGAAAGTGCATTCATTTTGCTATTTAGATCTTTTCCAATTCTGTCTCATAGTCAGCTAGATAAATCCTCTTATTCATTTGTTTCAATGACGCTTGAAAAAGGTCATTTAAACTGGCTCGCCTTCCTTATCCCTTGTGTTTGTCTTATAATCCCTACTTCCACTGGAGAAAAAAAAAAAGATAATTTCCTTCTCAAAGTACTCTTTCAGTAAAAGAAAAAATTATTAACATTTGACTAACTAAACCTGATCCTCTGAACTTTAAATAAATGCCCTTTTTGTCTTGTCTGTGTTCAAGTGTGAGATTTAGTAAATTATTTTATAAATTGTAAACTACATTACTAAAGTTCTTAACTTGGTGACCATCAATTATGTGGTAATTTCCAATTTTTCAGATGCAATGACACTTGAATAAAATAAGATGCAAATGTTGAATAGCATAATGGAAAAGAATTTCTAAAGACAATGCATCTAATAATATAAATTTCCATCTTCAAGCTATGTTTCCATCTCTTAAGGAAATACCCTCACTTTCTTTGCAAGGATAATCCTTGATTGAGTTATTATCCAAAAATATAAAAGTTGAGTTTTTAAGAACAAATATTGTACAAGACATGATTGGTAATGAGATTAATTTTCTTTTCAATTTCATACACAAAAAGAACCATTTTTCTCAGCATTCATTATGTCTGGATACTAACTAACGCTTACTTAACATTACAAGAATCAATATATGTTCTTATTCACCATGGTTACTTATGAACAAAAGAAATGTAGGTGCTGAATAAAAATCCTTACTACATTATTTGTAAGACTACTGGTTGCATAGTTTATTGTATGCTGTACTCCTAACCCAAAGACTGACAGTTCAAGTTCACCATAAATTCCTTCAGTGAGAGATGAGTAATTTCTTATAAAGATTTATAGCTTTGGGGCCTTAATTAAGGTCACTAGTGAGACTCAATGAAATCGCTGCATATGGGTAACAATACCACCAATGTATAAGTAAGAGGTGGCCTGATAATATTTTTATTATTCTTGTATAATGCACTACCTACCCCATCTGAATTTTAAACCACCTCAAGAACAGATTTGAGGCCTTGAACTAATGAACATAGGCCAGACAACTTGTGGATATCAAAGAATATAATTAATGAAGAATGCAAAATGTCATTACCAACACAGAGGAGAAAGAAAAGATTGAGATGAATATCAGAAAAGACTCTTACTACTTTTATAGAAAGCTGAGAAGCCAGAGCAAAGGAAAGAAATCATCAAGTTAAGGAGTTGAACAGAATTTCAAAAGGCAGGTCAGGAAAGCAAAGCAAAGTATAATAATGAAATATGCAAAGAATAGGAGTCAGAAAATAAAATGGGATTAACTTTCACAGCATTTCTCAAGCTGAAGTAACTGAAGAACAAATTTAATTCTCAAATGCAATACTTAAAGATGCTATGAGAAGAATATTGAATGATTCAGGAAATATCAAAAGATCATAGAAGGAGTAAACAGAGTTACTGTACCAAAAAGAATTAGCTGACATGGAAGAATTTCCTGAAATAACATATGATCAAGAGGTAATGATGATGAAGGAGGATGTTCAAGTTATTCTGAAGGAACTGGCAATGAACAAGACCCCAGGAATGAATAGAATACCAGTTGATATATTTCAACAACCAGATTCAGTCCTGGGCTTGCTTACCAGGTTTTGCCATCTAGAAGACAACTACCTGGTCAACTGACTTAAAGAGATTTATGTTTATTCCAATTCCACAAAAATGTGATCTGACAGAGTGTAGATATTGGTGGGAAAATATCACTAATGACACACAGAAGCAAAATACTGCTGAAGATTATCCAAAAACTACTGGTACAGGACATTAACAAAGAACTGCCAAAAATACAAGCAGGATTGAGAAGAAGCCATGGCAATAGAGACTACATTGCAAATACCAGATGGGACTTGTCTGAAAGCAAAGAGTACCAGAAGAAGAGAAGTGAACAAACCATGGACAAACAGATCAGTCCAGGAGAAAATGAAACTATTTTATTCCTTGGAGGCAAGGATTTGAAGCTCCATCTTACATAATTTGGGTGTTTCTAGGAGGGAGCAGGCCTTGGAAGGTGGTCATCATGCTTGGAAGGTGGAGGGTCAGTATAAGAGAGGAAGACCGTGGATGAGATGGATTGACATAGTGATTTGGGTAATGGGGCAGATGTGTTGGAGACTGTGAGATTGGTTCAGGATAATGCTGAGCTCAGGAATATTCTTCCCAGGATCACTATGATTCATAGTCTACACGACAGCACATAACAACAACAATGCACTAACACTTTAAAAAAAATAGCTAACATTTAACGTTTTCTTTTGAGGGATTTGGCCCCTATAAAAGTCCATTCCTACTCATGTTTGATAGGTAACATCTTCTTACAGAAAATTATATACTGATGGAAAAAAAGATATCATTCTATATGACTTAGAATGTTCATATATTCAATCTTCAAACTATTTTTCCTAGCCATAGTAACTTTGAAAATGATACTTTTATTGCATTTGCTGTTTCTATTCCAGAGTGCAATTTCACAAATTTATGAAATACTGTAAATTCTGGAGGTGTGACTCTCTATGTCTTCTGTTTGAAAGTGACTATGAATATCACTCTAAAAAATATCTAGTACTAAATTCCGACTAAAGTTACACTGATTTAAAGTGAGTATAAGGATATTTTCATATTTATATATGCACATATATAACATGTGTGCATATATTACATTTATCTTCATATAAATATATGCCTATAAGGACTTCTGCTGGCCTAATCGTAGAGAGATCTGCTGCCAATCCAAGAGCATGTAGGTTGGATCCATTCACTTTGTAGGAAAAAGATGGGTAGTCTCCTGCTGTGTGATTTGCTGCCTCTGAACGTCCACTTGAAGGTCAACTATGGGTTGGTGCTCACTCAGCTGTGTGTGTGTGTGTGTGTGTATGTACATAGGTATATACATATATATCTGTGTGTGTGTGTGTGTGTCTCAACAATATGCTTATAAATATGTATTTAAGAAGCCCTGGTGATGCATCATTAAGCATTCAACTACTACCTGAAAGATTAGCAACTCAAACCCACTAGTGAGTCTATGAGAGAAAACACATAGTTCTGTTATTATAAAAACACAGGCAGCAGACCCTAGGGGGCAGTTCTATTCTGTCCTACATAATCAATGGGAGTTTCATTTGACTAAATTGTTAACAGTTACAATGTATAAAAATTATCGAAAGAGAACACCTCATTATTGCAAAGTTTATCTCTTTAGGTGGTTTAAATTTTTTTCCTACTACAAAATTATCTCCAAGGTGAGTACTGTGATTTAGCAATTTATGGCATATAGTAAGTTCTAGATAATTGTTGGATAGATGGGATTGAGAATGAGTATTTTGCAAATATTTTAGAGGAGTTGTGGTGGCCTAATGAGTAAAGAGTTGTGCTGCCAACTCCAAGGCATGCAGTTCAGATCTATCACCTGTTTTACATGATACAGTTGGACAAACTCTTACAGTGAAATTTGGCATTTACAGACCCTGAAAACCTGCTGGAGGGTCAGTTATGAGTTGATTCCAACTAGATGACACATAAGAACAACTAGGAATTTTCGAGTTTACCTGCTGTATCCTCACTACCATTATTTGTGGTTAGCATAAAGTAAACTGCAAGAGTCCAGAATTTTTTGGTGTAAAAAGAGAAGGGTCACATGGGGAAGACCTTATCTGAAGTGTATTAACGCTACAAGAGATAACTGATCCCATCATCATCATCTACAGTACAAAACCAATTACCATGAGGGCAAACAGCCTCCTTCCCCCAAGTGTGTGCTTCTTTCTAGTAATTCCAACACCAGTCTTACTGCTGTGTTGGGTTCAATAGTCAGTGCAATAGGTCACGGAGCACATGCAACCATACTCACAGTTATAGGGCTTATAGTCAGTCAGAACAGCTGCTTATATGTGAGCCCATGCTCTCAGCCTCATGATTTTATGTCAGTGTTACGAAAATAGTGTTCCTATGTGCCGGTGACTCATAGTGATCCTATATACCACAGCTCTGAAGACTGCCCTGTCCTGAGCCAGTCTCACTGACTCTGGCACACCTACCCCCATTGCCCCAATTACTGCCCTGCAAATTATGACTCTCGCTCTAAGTTCTCCAAGAAACGTGAGCAAAGGCTCCTAAATCTGGTTCCATGGGGTAGCAGTCTCAAAGTCAGCCCTGTACCAGTTCAGGACTCTAGTTTTTCACTGTGACAGTTGCTGCTTCTGTAGCACAGGTATATTTGACCCCAAAGGATGCATTCTTCTTCGCTGGTGGTGAGATTCCCAAATTCAGCTGCTGACTCCACTCACTTTAATGAAGAAACTAGCAAATCCTATTGTAGATTGACTAATACATGCTACACACATATTACTGCCCATCTACATGGCAAAGCCAAAATTAATGGCTGGGAAAGCTATTTTGAACAGTAAACCCTTAATACCACATGTAGTATTGTGTATTTTAATATGTAGCATTTTGAGGCAACATTCACAATACATGTATGTGCAGAAGAAGACCAAACAACTTTACAAGACAGATTTTGGTTATTGCTATGTTTGCCTAGTTGGTAAAGTGTATGATGACAAATCAAAGGCAGGTGGTTTGAATCACCAGCTGTTCTAGGGGAGAGAGATGGGCAATATTCTCATGTGATCTACAGCCTCTGGAAACCATCTGAAGGGTTAGTTATGAGTTTGTTCTCACTCTATGGTATATAACTACAAGAGAGAAAAAACAACAACCTGTAGATATTCTCATCAAGATTATGCTCTAGAAAGTCAATGGAGACTTTCTAATGTATGATTTAGAGTCACTGTG
>NW_006399751.1:18081887-18104400 GCF_000299155.1 Elephantulus edwardii | reverse complement strand
CAAGTTCATCCTGGAGAGGGTTAAACTTGGCAGCTCCTTGGAGGCAAGGATTCTGAGGCTCCATCTAGCATACTTTGGACATGTTGTAAGGAGAGACCAGTCCTTGGAGAGGGACATCATGCTCGGGACTGTGGAGGGACAGCGCAGGAAAGGAAGGCCCTCTATGAGGTGGATTGATTCAGTGACGGGGGTAATCGGGATGGGTTTATCGGAGAGAGGGCGATTGGCACAGGACAGAGCAGAGTTTAGGGAAATTATACAGAGGGTCGCTATGAGTAGCAAGCAATTAAATGGCACAAAACAACAACAACAACAGCAATGAGTTGGAATATATTCTTCTAAGGTTCTATGAGTAACAGTAGACTAGATGACACCTATCAATAATAATAGCATGAGTAGAAATAAATTCAATTGCATACAACAAAAAGAGCAAAGTGTTTAAGAACAAGAAAAGCTACCTCTTATCCCATGCCTCATCATAAATGCATAAACATTTAGTTGTCACATCAAGCAGATTAGATTTTTATTTTCTTTCTAGGATTTCATTTTATCATGACACATACATATACTTGAAAACATATCTTGGAAGTAAAATTGTTTAGACAGAAGAAAGGTCTGCTGTTGTTTGATGCCGTTGAGTCGTAGACGACTCATAGCAACCCTATGAACCAACGGCCTGAGCACTGTTCGTACATAGAGTTTCCGGAGGCAAGCCATTTTGCAAGTGGATGCCGCTCGCTCCTGCTTCTAGGCTTATTTCAGTCGGGAAGCTCCAGCAAACACTGTCCACCAAATGTCTATCACAAAAAAATTTCTTACGTAGCAAAGAAAAATATTTATCAAACATGGATGAGTAATATACCAATAGCTTTACATGTCGTCCTATAAAAATGTGGGTAAAAATTTAACAACTTTAATATATTCCTGAAGTAAACAGACAAAAAAATGACTGATCGTCTTAAAAAAAAATTCCTATCAATGAGAAAATATCAAATTTTTGTCCTTGACCCTATGTATCCAGTATTTTAATAACAATCATATTTGTTTTTCCACAAAAAATGTGTTTGTCATCTATGTTAACAGAAAATAGAAATTTTTGCATTTTATCTCTTTTGTGTACGCTGAAATATCATGCATATTATTGTTGGATTTGGGAAGATGTTGGTGTTTAAGTTAATTCTAACTCATCTACGAGGAAACTGAGGTCAGGTAAAGTTAAATAATGGACACTTCCTCACAGGACTTAGTAAATTCATAGGAAGATTAAATTACATGTTTTTTCCTTGTATTTGAAACCTCTTATCTTTACTCTTATTTTTATTTATAGAGTACCATAAATTACTCTTGGCTTAGGAACAGTGCCCAAAAGATTAAGAGGCCAGAAGTAACTCTATCAGTCAGCTTTTGATGATATACTCTGATTCAAATAAATTCTGTGATTTTCATTCCTGTTTCTAGTGTTTGACATTTCTCCTTTTTTTCCATTTTCAGTACACATTTCTCTCTGTTGTGTGTATATACACACACACACACACACACACATATATATTTGATGCAGTGCTTTTGCTTTTAAAAAGCACAAACTGGAACAAAGCAAGTTGATACTTTCTAAAAGATTAGTTGTGAAAAATAATCATGGGTGACTGCTTGGTTTACCTTGAAAATATACTGAATGTAGAGTTCTACTTTTTGTTATTAGTTGCAAGGTGACTCTGAGATAATACAGAACTGGTACTTTCTCCTACGGTCTGGTAGTGTTGCAAAGAAATTTTTTGACCTTCTGCTGCATAATAGCAAGTTTCAGGCACATAGGAGTTATAAAAACTGTTTGTTAAATGATTGTTAAATGCCTGGATGGTAGAATTGATTTAAATAAGACCTTGAAGTATTTTTATAGGCACATCTGGTTTTTCCTTCTCCATCAGCTTTTTAATTCAAATTAATCACATAAGCCACAACCTGACCAAATTAGCAGAACATTCAGGTTTTCTTTCTTGATATTTAAAATGAACAAATAATGCTGGATTTTTAACCAGTTTAAGGGTGAGATTTTTTTTTATATTTAGGCAAAAGAGCTGCTTCAGAACCTTGATAATTCAAAAACAGTTCCCAATTTTTGCATACATTTTATATTCACAAGAGGTCACATTGAAACCTATTGAAACTCATTTTGATGTATGTATCTTTGTTACTCACCCAAAACCTGGCAAAGCAACAGTTCTTCATGAAGCAAAGTGTTTATAAAGTTGTTGTTAGGTACTGTAGAGACAAGAGTATTCGAGGTAGAGCTATATTAGAAGTTAATCAAAATGAGGCGATATACTTGAAACATGTATTGTGCAAACTATGTTGTAAAACTAGAAGTTGTGAGAAATGAAATATGATGTATAAACATTGACATTCTAGGCATTTGTAAGATAAGATAGACTGGCTTTGGCCACTTTGAATCAGACATTCACGTGGTATACACTATCCCAGAAAGGAAGACCTAGTGTTGCATGCATTCATAGCTATTTAGAGAGTAATCTGATGTAATTCTCTGGTTTGACTAAGAATATTGTTTGAATGGCATGTAAATCTCTATGGTGGGTAAGAATCTTGTGTAATTGGCACATCCCAGTCTGGATACCTGATCCAGGCAGGCAATGGGAAACTTCAGCTCTAAGATGTTACTGATAATTGCCAAGTCATGTCGAATGAAATACAACTCCTATAGACTATGCATATGACACAAACCTGCTTGCTGAAACTGAGGAGAATCTGAAGTGCTTGCTATGAGGTGGATTGATTAGTGACTGGGGTAATAGGTGTAGGTGTGTCAGAGACAGTGAGATTGGCACAGGATAGAACACAACTTAGGGCTGTTGTACAGAGTCACTATGAGTTGCAGGCAACTCAACAGCACATAACAACAACAACATAGATTGAACATGTATGTAAATAGAATACATCCTTGACACACTCCTTTCTCAATTCTAGAACTTACAGTGCTCCCCTGCTCTGTTCACACAACAGCCTCCTGTTCTAGCTGTAAGTTCCTCATGAGCACAATCAAGTGCCCTGGGATTCTCATTCTTCTCAATGTCAGCTACAACTTGTCATGATTCACACAGTCAAACACCTTTGCATATCAATAAAACACAAATAGACATCCTTCTGGTATTCATTGATTTCAGCCAGGATCCATCTGACATTAGCAATGATACCCCTACCACCACGGACTCTTCTAAATCCTGCTTGAACTTCTAGTAATCCCCTATCTATGTACTGTTTCAGTTGTTTTTGAATGATCTTCAGCAGTATTTTGCTTGCATGTGATATAAATTATATTATTCAATAATTTCCACATTCAGTTGGATCACCCTTCTTGGGAATAGCAACAAAAGGACCTCTTTCAGTCCACCAGCAAGCCATCCATCCTCCAAATTTCCTGGCATAGTCTGGTGAGTGCATCCAAGGCTGCATCTGTTAACTGAAACAAATCAATTGGTATCCTATTGACTCTTAGGGCCTTACTTTTTTGCCAATACCTGCTTCCACTTCATCTTTAATTACCATTGACTCCTGTTTATAAAGTACTTTCTTAAATGTTTCAGTGTCAATCAATTATTTCTGGTACAGTGACTCTGTGTTTTCCTCTATCTTCTTCGGATGCTTTCTGCGTCATTCAATATATTGCCCATAGCATCCATGAGGTTTAAATTTGTTTTTCAGTTCTTCCATCTTAAAAAATATAGAGCAAGTTCTTCCCATTTTATTCTCTAATTCCAGCTTTCTGCACATTCCATTATTTTTTTTATTTTAATTGAGATTTTATTGTAAATTTGTAAAGAACTTGGATTTCCATTCATTCATTGCTACACATTTTCCTCCCTGTGTCCCTCCCCCCCCCACCGGAGTCCATTTTTATACAGTCACCTTCCCCTCTCCCCCAGACCAATTCACTATGCAGATCTTATTCTGGACTCTTTTTACACCAGTACCGAATCATATATTCCTTTTATACAGTTCTCTCCCTGGTCCTTTTCAATGTCATATACATTATTTATAACCTCTTTTTTTATTATACTTTGTCCTCCTAAGCTGCTCTTTGAAATAATCTGTTCTGTTCCTTTACTTTGAAATGTTTTCCTTTAGATTTAGCTTCCCAACATTCCAGTACAATCTTTAGAGTCTCTTCTGACATCCAGTTCAGTTTTTTCTTTCTCCTTTGTTTTTGTAATGACATTTTGTTTTTTTTTATGGATGATATCCTTGACACCATCCCACAACTTTTCTGGTCTTCTATCATTGGTGTTCAATGCCTCAAACCTATTCTTAAGATGATCATGATATTCTGATGGGCAATGAATAAGGATGACAGAAAAAAATTGATGCCTTTGATCTGTGGTGTTGGAGAGGAGTGCTGAACATCCCACGGACAGTCGAGAAAATTATTACACATGTCTTGGAGAATGTCAGAATGCCCTTTGGAGGCAAGAATGATGAGGTTTTGCCTCACATACTTTGGAAATAATTCTAGAAGGTGCTATTCCTTGGAGAGGGACATGATGTTTGGAAGGGTGGAGGGTCAGCTAAAGTGAAGAAGACCCTCAACCAGGTGGATTGACAAGGTGACTGTTGCAATGGGCTCTTGTGTGCCAGGAAGTGTGATGAGGATGGTGCAGAACAGGACTAGGTTCCAATCTTTTGTTCATAGGGTTGCAATGAGTCACACTTGACTCAATGGCACCTAACAACAACAAAACCTATACCTAGACCAAGAGGTTTTTGTTCAAACAGAGCAAGGGAACACTGCATGGTTTAAAATAAAGAAAAAAAAAACCCAAACATGTGAAGTAAGCTAGTGTCCTCTCTCTATAACTGTTCAATATGTATGCTGAGAAAATACTTTGAGAAACTGGACTATATGAAGAAGAATATGGTATCAGAATCGAGGGAAGACAATTTTTCTTGCTGAAAGTGAAGAGGATTAAAATGCTTGCTTCAGAAGGTGAAAGATTACAATGAACATTATATCTCAATATTAAGAAAACAAAAATATCACCACTGAACCATTAGGCAACATCATGAATATGGACAAAAGATGGAAATTGTCAACAATTTCCTTGGCTCCACAGTCAACCTCCTTGGTCCCAGCAGTGAAGAGATCATGAGATGTATAGCATTAAGAAAATCTGCAGGCTGGTTGCACTTTCTCCAGCTGATATTTATTTGCTCTTTGGGCAATCCATGGGATATTCAGTATTCTTCACTAACACCACAATATAAGACATTGATTCTTTTTCTGTCATCCTTAGTCATTGTCAAGTTTTCAGATGCAGAGCAAGAAACTGAGAAGACCAGGGGTTGGATCAGGCATACTGTAGTGTTTGAATTGACATCATCTCTCTTCAATGATGACTTTGGAGGATGTACTTAACAGCAGATTTTCTCAACGCTATATATCTTCCTCACCTCTGACACTCTTGAGCTCATTGTTGCATTCATTGTGTCAATCCATCTCACTGAAGGCCTTTCTTTCTTTCACTGACCATTCCTATTTCCAATCATGATGTCCCTTTCCAAGAAATAGTCTCTCCTAGAAATGTGATTCCCCTAAAATATCATTATTTTTTGGCCCCTTCCCCTAATGCCATTTTATCATGTAATCATGTTTAATCCATTTTAATCATGTAGGGCTTTCTGAGTATGAAAGTGGAATTTGATGTCAAAAAGAATGAGATAAAGATGCATAATCTCTTCCCATGAAGTTTTATAGTTTTAAACTTAATAAAAGTTTAGCTATAAAACTGTTCCTATTTAAGAGTAATGAGTAAGGTATTGTTGTATCATTCAATTTAACTATTTTAAAAAGAAATTCTTATAATGTCTACAGAATTGAGAGTTTACATATCCTGAGGGACCTCTGGTAGCCTAGTTTTAAGAAATTGCACTGCCAGCCCAAATGTAATCAGAATTCACCAGTTACTCCATTGGAGAAATATGAGCAATCTCCTTCTACGCAATTTAAGTCCTCTGAAAACCTGTTAGATGATGAGCTCTGAACTGATGCCTACTTGATGGTACATAGTAACAAAATACATCATGACTTTCTCTTTGATGTTATTTGTATCAACATTGTTTATTTAGTGTTCAGACACAGTAATTATGAGAAACTGGTATGTGCAAGAAGCTATTTTAAACATGTTGTTGTTGTTTCTGTAGCATTATGTGGATCAATTTTTGATGGATGCCTGTAGATTCTTATTGCTCTGATTTTTAGCATCTTCTATTAGTTCTGGTATTGTGTCTAACAATGTTCCTCTGTTATTCATAGAGATTTCAAAGCATGATTATTTCAGAAGTGGATAGCCAATCTATCTTCCCAGTCTGTCCCAGTTTGAAAGCTTCCTTGTAACCAATCCAGTGTGGATGATCTGATGATATTAAATTACTGGTTACACAACTTCCAGCATCACAGCAATCAGTAAGGTACCCTAGTACACAAATGTGAGTGTTCTAACTCAACAGATCTAACAATGACAAGAATTATAATCAATTTTATGACACCTGAAAATAACAATACAATTTTTTAAAATAAAACATCATTGTTGTTGTTGTTGTTGTTATGTGCCGTCGAGTCGCCTGCGACTCATAGCGACCCTATGTACAACAGCCCTAAACTCCGCTCTGTCCTGTGCCAATCGCACTGTCTCTGACACTCCCAACCCAATTATCCCAGTCACTGAATCAGTCCACCTTATAGAGGGCCTTCCTCTCCTGTGCCGTCCCTCCACCCTCCCAAGCATGATGTCCCTCTCTAAGGACTGGTCTCTCCTCACAACATGTCCAAAATATGTTAGACAGAGCCTCAGAATCCTTGCCTCCAAGGAGCCACCCGGTTTAACCCTTTCCAGGACAAATCTGTTTGTTTTCCTAGCAGTCCATTGTATTCTCAATACTCTTCTCCAGCACCACAGCTCAAAGGCATCAATTCTCCTTCTATCCTCCTTGGTCATTGTCCAACTCTCTGATGCATAACAGGTGATTGCGAAGACCATGGCCTGTATCAGATGCACCTAAAACATCATACTCAACATAATTTTTTAAGATCTCAGAAGTATATATTTTTAATATCTCCTAAGGAATCATTTGTGAGTTTGAAACATCATACCCTATCTAAAATTCTTTCTGAGGAGCAGTAGAAATCATAATTATCTCATAAACTGTCTTTTCAATCTCCACGTAAGCACCCAAATTAAAGCAAATATTATGCATTAGTACTTCATTTAACACTTGGAGAAACTTCTAAAAATGATGTTCGCCAGTGACTTTGGGCAAAACTAAAAGCACAAAATTAAGTTTGCTTTTATTTTTCAGTTGTTCATATACAGTGAGGAACAAGCTCTAAACTAAATTTTGATTTCTTGATGGCATCATTCCCACATCAGTAATTCTCATCCCTTTAATATAAACTTTGCATTTGACATTTCTGCCAAGGTGCTGTGAAAACGTGTTGGATCACTTCTTGCTGGAAGAACTGAGCTGATCCTTCTCAGCCTGTAGTTTACACAGAGATAGTTTTTCATTTGTTAAATTGGGTTTTGGTCCCTAAGCTTATTTTGCACATTATTTATTCGGACAGAATAAGATAAGGAAACTTGAAGACTATTGTTGTGGACTGTTGAGTTGGAACTGACTCGCAGCTGATTCTCCAGGGCTTTGCAGAGGCTGTAAATCACTCTTTAAGAGAATGCCTATCTTTCTCCCACAGAGCTGCTGGTAGACTAAAAAGGAATACTTTCAGTTTGACAGTGTAACTTCTTACCCCTAAATCACTAGAGCTCCCTTCACACACTGAACCATATATAGCACCTCCAGAATCAATAAAAAATGAAAAACTGATGTTTAAATTCAAAGCACTTCTGTGTGGGTTGTCAAGTGTATATATTCTGCACGTTTACAAATTCCAAGACGTCAAAGCTCTTGGTTCAAGAAAAATTGCAAAACTTGTACCAGTAAAGACAAAAATCTTTTAGAAACAAATTTGAATAAAGCTATTTTGTATCATGGAAAGACTTATATCTTATTATACTAAATACCAGTCTTAGCTATATTGTGCTTTCTGGACTTCTAAGGTTAATATGGCTCATATATCACACCATATAACATATGCCAACATAGGCCAAGCAATACTCCATGATAAATTTTTTATCTTATATACAAATTGCTGTAAATATTAATTATACAAGAACTAACTGAAATGTTTAAAATCCAGAAAAGTGTGCTTCAAGGCTCCATACTTAATTAAGCTGAACAAATCATTATAGAAGTTAGATTATATAAAGATGGAAGTGGATTCAGGATTGGAGGAACACCCTCCCAACAATCTGCATTTTATAGATGGCAGAACCTTGCTTGTGAAAAGTGAAGAGGAAATCTTGGAGGAAAAGCATGAGGCCGGAGGGACAGAGAAAGGGGGTAAAACTCATATGACAGAAGGTATCTCAGAGAACCTCATACTACGCAGGTATGAATAACTACATCCCCCAGAAACCCATGGGTCAAGCCCATCTTCAAATCTTGGGAGACAACATTATATATACCAACTCTACAGGATTCATCAACCTCCCCTGGGAAACTGCTGTAGCATAAATGGAGGAGAAGATGTCCTAAGGTACAAGAAGTCAATCCTGGAGCAGAAGGTCAAAACTCTCAAAGTCAAGGGACACTGCCCACAGTGGAAGTAATTGGCCGCAGCTTGAGGTGTTAGAAATCCCAGAAACCTAGAAAGATTGACATATAGATCATAACATCAAGGGCTGGATAGGGGAGATTGATGCTGAATGGAGGAGGTGGGAGTAGATGTAAATGCTAGTGGAGCAGGGAAAAGGGTGGCTCTGAACACATCTGGCAAGGTTAGGGTTGGTTTTTTTTTTACTCCTGGGAAATATTTTTAACCTGCTCTTCGCTGAAAAATGCTTGTCTGTCAGATAATGTTCTAAATCTGAACAATCAACTTAAGACAGACTAGGAAAAAGGATTGGCCATCCACTTCCAAAATAGCAGGCCTTTGAAAACCCTATGTACAACAGAGCACACTTAGAATAACAGATATGGCAACTGAGGCTGAACCTTCAAGTATGGAAACACATATGCCAGGAAATATAGAGGACAGCTGGCTGATGGGCTCATTGGAAGAGATCCACATTTGTTTCCATATCCAAGAAGGGTGATCCAACAAAATGTGGAAATTCTTGAATAATCATTCATATTTCATGTAAGCAAAATACTACTGAAGACCATTGAAAAAGCATCCAGAACAATACATATAATGTCAATGAAGATCATTATAAAACAAACCAACAGCTAGAACACTACATAGACTGTTAATGAAAAACATTTATAAAACAGCTAGAACAGTACATAAAATTACCAGAATTTCAAGCTATATTTAGAATAGATGATAGTACCAGGATATCAATTGCCAATGTCAGATAGATCTTGACTGAAAGCAAAGATTACCAGAAGAATGCCTTTTGTGCTTTATTGACAATGCAAAGATATTTGTCTGTATGGATCATAATAAATTATGGCTAACATTGGGAAGGATGAGGATCCCAGAACACTTAATTATGCTCATGAGAAACCTACACCTAGACCAAGAGGCTATTGTGAGAACAGAGCAAGGGAATATTGTATTATTAAAAATTAAAAAAGGTATGTGTCAGGATTGTATCCTTTCTCCATCCATACCTATTCAATCTCTACACTCAGCATTGTTATTCTAGAATTTGGACTCTATGGAGAAGAATGTGACATCGGGATTGGAAGAAAGTGTCACTGATAACCTTGCTTATGCAGAAAACACAACCTTGCTGCTGAAAGTGATGACTTGACATGCTTGTGGCGGAAGGCTAAACACTGTAGCCTTCAATGTGGATTGCATCTCAAAGTCACTACTGCACAACATCATGATAGATGGGAAAAAGTTGACACTGTCAATGACTTCATCTTATTTGGATCCACAATCAATAAGACACTTGATACCAGAAAACAGAAGATCAGGAGACATATTGCCTGGGAAGGTCTGTAGTAAGGGACCTTTCCAAATTATTGAAGAGCAATTATTTCAGTTTGAAGACTAAGATGTGCCTGATTCTTACATGGTCTTGCTATGCATCTGAGACCTGGACAATGAATAAGGATGACAGAATAAGAATTGATGGCTTTGAACTCTAGTGTTAGAGAAGAATGCCGAATACCCCATGGATATGTCTTGAAGAAGGTACAGCGAAAGTACTCCTTGGAGGCAAAGGTGATAAAGCTTTGTCTCACTTGCTTTGGGCATGTTGCTAAGAGAGGCTATTCCTTGCACAGGGACTCCACCTTGGAAAGGTGGAAGGATGGGAAAGAAGAGGAAGATCTTCAACCAGGTAGATTTACACAGTGGCTACAGCAATGGGTTCAAGTTTCTCAGAGATTTTCAGGATGGATTAGGATCAGATGAGTTTCAGATTCATTGTTTGCAGGGTTGCTATGAGTCATACTCGACTCGATGGTAACAAACAACTACAACATCTTAAAAAAAATCAGTTTATTTGTTAATTTTCAATTTCAAGACTATGTAGATTAGGGAATATATCCCTTGTTTTTAAAATTTAGATCTTCAAAAGTCCTGTTAACTTTCATTGGTTATTTTGAATATTAATTTTAATCTTTAATTAACTATTCTTTCTAAAAATTACTTAAATCATGAGCAGTTGAAAACTATTATTTATGAAACTCAGAACTACTCTAATGATGTCGTAGTGAATGAGTATGAAGTCTCTGTAAAGGAGAAAGATTTATAATCAGTAAATTTTAGAAAACTCTTCAGACTTGCCTACTTTGAGCATACTATCGTTATTATACCTTTTCAAATTTAAAATTAAGTAAGCTCTGAAGCCTTAAAATTGTTTTTACGACTGTGTATTAGTTCCCTCTCGTTGATTTTTTTAACATAGTATTTTGATTCTTTAGGAAAAATGGTGAGAAATCTTTAAAATTATGTATCAAAACAAAAAAAAGCAATGAAAACACAATAAACCACTATCCAAAAAAGAAGAAAAATGCTTTTAGTTTCATCCTTTGATTTTATGGAATTTGAGTTTATTTTGAATTAAAACGGATTTAGCACTATACCAAATGGATCATTTTCAATACAATCATAATGAACATTAGCATGTACTGTAAAGCAGGGAAGTAGAATGGAGCTTGCCAAAATTTCGTTCTTGGAAGCGCTGCCAATGCAAAAACTAGCTTCCTTCCCTGTACACAATATTTAAGAGGCTTTAAAACTCTTTAGAGAATTATTGGCTTTTTTTTTTAAATAAAAGAAGCAAACATTTGTGAGTTTGAAAGTGCATCACACTGTGTGTTCTGCATCTAAAATTTCTTCCAACTCCCCATGGTGTTTGGTGAATTTGTGTGGTCATTCAGTATTGTATACCAACTATTTTGTTACCATCTGTCACTTATTTCTTTGGCTTTAATCTCTACTGCTCTAATCAATATTGATTTTCCAAATGGAACCACCATAAACCAAATTCAACAATTATTACATTTATGTTGGAATGAATGTGTGCTACTATAAATTATTTCTGTATTACTAAAGAACCAATTAAAAATACCCAACAAAAGTATTTCCCAGAAGCATGGTTTTTTCAAATGCTATAATTAAGTTTAAGTCTGTATTATTACCATTAGCCCATATTTTCTATTTAAAAAAATTAGCCCCATAAATGCCACATGAAACAAATTCTTAACACAGCTGGTCTTTGGAACTACTACTTTTTTTCTCATCTATGGACTATTTCTCTTTAAAAGTAAAATAGTCTTCATTTTAAAAGTACTAAAAAAGTTCTTCCTCTCATTTTTTTTATATTTGACTATGATTATGCATATTAATCACTTATATTGATGTTGAAATATAGGTTATCTTTTTTATAAAAATTACTGGTTTGCATATAATGATTCATATGTATTGTGTTTTGTACATGTATTTGTTGTTTTATATAATCATTCATAACATTTTACATAATTGCCATTGTTCTGTGTCTATTATCACTCTGTCCTTTCCAGCCCCCATTGAACCTTTCCCATCATTTCACACCTTCCACCCACTACTCTCTGCTATCCCAATGATTTTCTCCTCATCTCTTTTTTATGTCCCCATTCTCTCCCTTCTCATTTGCACATTTATATGTATATTGTACAGTTATCCTTCTATTTTTATAATAGTGACCTTATGCAATATTTGTCCCTATTTAGCTGAGATATTTTACTCAGCAAAATGCTCTCTGTTATTGTCATATACCTTAAAGTCAGAACCAGGCCATAGTCGAGCCTCCAGTGGGTTTTCAGAGGCAGTTAATCACATGAAAGGAGATTGCTTATCTTTCCTCCATGGGGCAGTGGGTGGGCTTGAACCATGTGCCTTCGGGATTGCAGCACAACTTTTTGCCACTACGCCACAGAGCTCTTATAAAATGCTTTCTTGTTGTTGCTGTTGTTATGCGCCGTCGAGTCGCCTGCGACTCATAGCGACCCTATGTACAACAGCCCTAAACTCCACTCTGTCCTGTGCCAATCACACTGTCTCCGACACTCCCATGCCAATTATCCCAATCACTGAATCAATCCACCTCATAGAGGGCCTTCCTCTCCTGCGCTGTCCCTCCACCCTCCCAAGCATGATCCCTCTCCAAGGACCGGTCTCTCCTCACAACATGTCCAAAGTATGTTAGACGGAGCCTCAGAATCCTTGCCTCCAAGGAGCCACCCGGTTTAACCCTTTCCAGGACAAATCTGTTTGTTTTCCTCTCAGTCCATTGTATTCTCAATACTCTTCTCCAGCACCACAGCTCAAAGGCATCAATTCTCCTTCTATCCTCCTTGGTCATTGTCCAACTCTCTGATGCATAACAGGTGATTGCGAAGACCATGGCCTGTATCAGATGCACCTTAGTCTCCAAAGAGACACCATTGCTCTTCAGCACTTTGGAGAGGTCCCTAACAGCAGACTTTCCCATTGCAATGCGCCTTTTAATTTCCTGGCTGCTGGTGCCAAGACTGTTGACTATGGAGCCAAGCAAACTAAAGCTGTGTACAATCTCAATCTCTTCACCATCCATCCTGATGCTGCCAATTGGTCCAGTGGTGAGAATCTTTGTCTTCTTGACATTGAGCCTCAATCCATATTGTAGGCTGCAGTTCTTGACACTCTGCAGCAGGCGCTTCAGGTCCTCTTCGGTTTCAGCAAGCAGGGTTGTGTCATCCGCATAACGCAGGTTTTTGATACATCGTCCACCAATCTTGAACCCACATTTCTCCTCATAGAGCCCAGCCTCCCGGATAATTCTGCATATAGATTGAAAAGGTATGGAGATAGGATGTATCCCTGGCGTATGACCTTCTGGTCTCTACTAAATTACATACTTTTTTACAAATTTGTTCCTTCTTAGTGTTACATAGTATTACATTGTGTGGGTGTACCACAATATCTCAATCCATTCACTTGTATCAACAAAGACCATCAGGACATTGAGGTTGCTTACATTTTCTTGCTATTGTGAATAACACTATTATGAACAAATATGTACAAATGCCAATTTTTTTCCTCATTCTGATTTTCTTGGCATATAATCCTAGCAGTGGAATAGCCAAATCATATAAAATTTCTATGTTCAGCTTTTGGAGTTAAAGGTAAAATAACTTCTGTAGCTTTTGTACTGTTTTCTAATCCAACTAGCAGTGATTAAGAGTTTTATTCTCTCCAATATTTATTGCTTGTTATTTTTGAAACTTTGCTACTACTGTTGGAGTAAGCTGGGATCTCATTGCTGTTTTGATTTTCATCTCTCTGATTGCTAGTGATTTTGAACATTTCCTCATGGTCCCTTGCTAAATGTTTTAAATAGCATCATATGTGTATGAGAATTAGTCAACAATAAAGAAGGCCAATGAAGAATTGGTGATTTATAATCTTGCTTGCTGAAACTGAGGAGGACCTTAAGTGTTTGCACAGAAGGTCAAGGACTATAGTCTTCAATATGGATTGAAGCTCAACACCAAGAAAACAAAGATTCTTACCACTGGGCCAAATGGCAGCACAATGATAAGTGGAGAAGAGATTGTGATGGTTAACAATTACAGCTTACTTGGCTTCACAATCAACACTTTTAACACTAGAAGTCCAGAAATCAAAAGATTAATTGTATTGGAAAAATCTGCTCTCAAGTTCCTCTGTAGAGTCTTGGGAAACAATGACATCAGTCTAGAAACTAAGATGTGCCTGATCCAGGCCATTATCTTAACAATTATGTGCTATGCATCAGAGAGCTGAAAAATGACAGGAGATGTCAGAATTGGTGCCTTTGAGTTGTTGTGCTGGAGAAAAGTCTTGAACATACTATGGAAACAAATAAAATATTTAGTTTGTCTCAGAACAGGTGAAGCAAAGTTTCTCCTTGAAGACTAGGATTTTGAGATTCTGTCTCCCATACTTTAGAGACAGTGTGGTCACGAGGGACATCAGCTTGAAAAGGTGGTGGGATAGCACAGGAGAAAAAGACCACAGGTGAGATGGATTGATACAGAAACTGGGGTAATAAGGATCGGTGTATCAGAGTCAGTGAGAATGACTCAGAATAGAGCAGGCTTCAGAGCTATTGTACATAGCTATGTGTGACTCAACAGCACAAAACAAAACAACAACAATTATTGTGTTGATGATACATATTGACATATATTGTTATTGTTGCTGTCTTTATTGAGTCGGAACGTGCCCATTTTTAACTCTGCTGAGTTTTCAGATTGCCCATCCTTCTCCAGTTGAGCAGCTGGTGGATTCAAACCTTGTGCTTTTAGGATCTTAGTGCAACTTCTTACCACTAGGCCACAAGAGCTTTATACCATGGATTAGCAACAACAAATAAATCTATCTTGGAGAAAATGTAACCACCATACTTTGTAGAAGCAAGAATGTTGAAACCTTACCCACATATTTTGAACATATTATCAACAGGTACAAGGCTTGGAAAAAGCCATTGTGCAAGGAAAAGAATAGTCAATAAGATGGATTGACACAGAGGTACAACAATGGGCTTGAACATAAAAGAGACCATGAGGATGTGTGGTGTTAAGGGTTTGTTGTTTAAAATAACTTCCATAGGCATTGGCTGACTTTTCCATGTGAGTGAGCTGGAATATACAAAGGGAGTGTGTTAGCCTATCCATAAACAGATTTGTCTAGTCTTGCCATTAAATTGAGTATACGCAGCAATGAAATAGGAGAATCTGACCACCAGTAAAGAAGAAGCTAAACATCCTTTGGGGCCAGAGATTTTTGTGCCACTCAGAGCAGGTCCTATGGTTACAGCAGCCATTGCAGCCTCCACAGGACCAGAGACCTGATGTGAGATGGAATGAACTTTGGGATTGCTATGCCATTGAACCACAGTTAAATGTTTTTGCCCAGGTTTGTTGGAGAACTTGTGGGTGGGTAGGAGAGTCATAGTTGACAGGACTGAGAACTTTGTAACACTGGTCTTTAGACGTATGTCTCAAGGCTGAGATGTCTTCAAGCACATTTCATAAGCTGTACTGTCTGAGTAATTTAATCTTGTGGCTAACCTGAGTTATAACCCTTTACCTTCCCTAATGTTCTCTGTGGACTGTGAGCTATCACAACAGATTTTGGACCCAGTAAAGCAGTTGTTGTTGTTACGTGCCGTCGAGTCGCCTGCGACTCATAGCGACCCTATGTACAACAGCCCTAAACTCCGCTCTGTCCTGTGCCAATCGCACAGTCTCTGACACTCCCATCCCAATTATCCCAGTCACTGAATCAATCCACCTCATAGAGGGCCTTCCTCTCCTGCGCCGTCCCTCCACCCTCCCAAGCATGATGTCCCTCTCTAAGGACCGGTCTCTCCTCACAACATGTCCAAAGTAAGTTAGACGGAGCCTCAGAATCCTTGCCTCCAAGGAGCCACCCGGTTTAACCCTCTCCAGAACAAATCTGTTTGTTTTCCTAGCAGTCCATGGTATTCTCAGTACTCTTCTCCAGCACCACAGCTCAAAGGCATCAATTCTCCTTCTATCCTCCTTGGTCATTGTCCAACTCTCTGATGCATAACAGGTGATTGTGAAGACCATGGCCTGTATCAGATGCAGCTTAGTCTCCAGAGAGACACCACTGCTCTTCAACACTTTGGAGAGGTCCCTAACAGCAGACTTTCCCATGGCAATGCGCCTTTTAATTTCCTGGCTGCTGGTGCCAAGACTGTTGACTATGGAGCCAAGCAAACTAAAGCTGTGTACAATCTCAATCTCTTCACCATTCATCCTGTTGCTGCCAATTGGTCCAGTGGTGAGAATCTTTGTCTTCCTGACATTGAGCCTCAATCCATATTGCAGGCTGCAGTCCTTGACACTCTGCAGCAGGCGCTTTCAGGTCCTTCTCAGTTTCAGCAAGCAGGGTTGTGTCATCCGCATAACGTATATTGTTGATAAATCGTCCACCAATCTTGACCCCACATTTCTCCTCATAGAGCCCAGCCTCCCGGATAATCTGTTCTGCATATAAGTTGAAAAGGTATGGATATAGGATGCATCCCTGGTGTACGCCCTTCCCAATTTTGAACCATGCAGTGTTCCCTTGCTCTGTTCTGACGACTGCCTCCTGGTCCAAGTATAAGTTTCACATTAGAACGATCAAGTGTTCTGGGATTCCCATTCTTCTCAGAGTCAGCAGTACGATGAATAAAAAGAGGTACAGGAGTATGGGGGACGTGTTTGACCTCATGGGGATTGGTTTTGTGTTTGTTGATGTTATTGACAAGGACAGTTCACTTCTGTGAAGGTGTGAAGGTCAGATACATCTGTCCCCACATGGCCCTTGCTCTTTTTATAAGATGGCAAAGGATAAGGAAAGGATTTGACTATTATAGGATTTAATAATTCATAGTTGATTCAATGGCACCTAACAAGGGCAATAGCAACATTTGGTTACAGATGTTAACGCTATTTTTGTTGTTGTTGTTGGTTGTGTCTTTTTTTCACATTTTTAAAATTTATTTTATTAATTTTAAGTAACATTTACAGAAATTTTGGAGTTCCATTCATTCATTGTGGCATTTTTCTCCCTGCCCACCCCTCCCCCAGTTCGCTCTTCTCTTTGAAAACTAAAAGAAAAATTCCTTCATTGGTATACAATCCCCCCCCAACTCCAAGGCCCAGTCCCGAGTACACTCCACTATGCAGCTTTCATTCTGGACACTTGTGATAATCATAATACCCTATCATACATCAGTTTTAAATTGTTCTCTCTCTCATCTGTTTCAATGTTGTTTTTGGTTTTTTGTTTTGTTTTGTTATTAATTGGCTTCTGTTGATTGGGACAATAGTAGAAAGTTAATGAGAAGCAAAATAAAACTAAATCCATTCACTAGTCCTGATAATAAAAAAAGTACTGTTTGTAGTAGACTAAGATTACTCACTCATTCTTTGCTGTTGAGTTGAAAATGACTCACATCTGACTTTCTAAACCTATATATCACCTGGATGGAGAGTACCTATTTTCAGATCTCTGGAAATGTTAAATATTTGGGCTACCATCTCAATTTCTTCTTTTTTAATTTTCTACTAGTTTATTTCAAAATTTGAACACTTTGTTTTCAAGAACGAATTCTTTCAATTTCCCTCACTCTGCCCACTTCAAATTGTACAACCCAATGATGTACAATCCCCTTCCCTCTGCACTCCTCATTCCTCTGCTTTCAACCTCTCCCACCCTTTTTGGATCCTAATACTCATTCTACAATAATGATTTTATGCAATATTTATCCTTGTGAGATTGCGTTAGTTCACTCAGCATAGTACTTTCCAGTCCCTTCCAAGTTAGGTAATAATTTACAAAATCATTGCTCTTGAGTGCTGCATAGTATTCCTTTGTGTGAATTATGTACCATAATTTCTTAATCCATTCATTTATGGTTGGAAATTTTGGCTGTTTCAATGTTCTTGAGATTGTGAATAATGCTGCTATGAACATTAGTGTACAAAATATCATCTCAACTTCTTATGGGCAAGCCAAAAACCTCTGTAGAGACACTGACTTGAAACTTTGAGTTTAGAATTTTTTAAAAGTTATAAATAGTAGTTGCTATTGACTCCACTGTGACTCATTGTGACTCAATAAACAAAAGATTTGAACACTTGCCCATTTTGTGCCTCCTCATAATCTCTAGTGCTCTAGCCATTATTGTAGTCACTATTGTCAATCAATTTTGTTGAAGGTTGTTCTCTGTTTCCTGACCTTCTACTTTTCCCCAACATGCTGTCTTTTTCTAAGGCCTGGGTGTTTCTGACAACATACATACAATGTATGAAATTTCACCATCTTTGCCTCTAAAAAGCACTCTACTTACGCTTCTTGCAAGACTGATTTTTTGTTCTTTTGACAGTCCATGGATATTTAGAATTGCCCCAACACCACAACTCAAAGGCATAGATTTATCTTTTTTTAAAAAAATCTTTATTCATTGTCCAATTTTTGGATGCTTAGAAAGTAATTGAAAATATCACAACTTGGATCAGGGAGCTCTTACATTTCAAACAGACATAATTTCTTTTTGAGATTTTAAAAAGGTTGTTGACAATAAATGTACAGTTTTTTTGATACCTTGACTGCTATTACTACAGATGTTGATTATGAATCTAAGTTACATGAAATCTCGGACAACTTCAACTTTTATATTTTATTGATAGATTGATATGTATATCATGATGTTACTTATTGATTCAGTGGCGAGGATTTTTTTCTTCTTCTTCACTTTCTAAAGGCAAGGTTGTATCATCTTCATAAAGCAGACTTATGAGTCTTCCTATAGTCCTGATGTCATATTCTGCTTCATTAAGCCCAACTTCTTAAATTATTTGGTTAGTATAGAGATTGAATAGACCTATAAAAAAGGTATATACCTTATCAATCTGTATGTGGAACAGATCATCTGGGATGTTGGACTTTATGAAGAATTGTGTGGCATCAGAAGTGGAGGAAGATTTACCAACAATCTGTGTTATGCAAATGATACAATCTTGCTTGCAAACCTGAGAAGGGCCTGAGAAATTTAAGGGCTGTAGTATTCAATATGAACTGACTCAACATCAAGAAGGTAAAGATTCTCACCACTGGGACAATCAGCAGCACAATGATAGATTGGGAAGTGATCGAGATTGTTAATAATTACAGCTTGCTTGGTTCCACAATCAACACTCTTAGCACCAGCAGTTAGAACTCCTCCCTTCAGAACCATTGGTTTTGATTATATGTTACTTCCTGAAATGCTTGCACATTGTCTAATTCTTTTGGTGCATTGACTTCATATATTCCTCCCATCTCCTTTTGATGTTTATTGCATCATTGAAGATTTTCCTCACAGAATCCTTCAGTATTGTGACTTGAGTCTTGAATTTGTTATTCAGTTCTTTTAGCTTTAGAAATGCTGAGTCTGTTTGAACTCCAGCTCTTGGCATATTTTAATGCTTTCCTTCGTCTTCATGTACTGCCTTTTGAAATCTTCAATTCTCTCTAGCATTTCATGCCTTTGATGTCAGTGATTTTGGGTTTTGGGTGAATTTCAGAGTCTTTGACATCTACGTTTGTCTATTTTTTGCTAGTTTTGTAATGGAATTTTACATCATGGATGATGCCCTTGATCTCTATCATCCATGACTCATCTAGTCTTTGTCTTTAGTGTTCAAAGCATGAGTTTATTCTTGGTATATTTTTTAATACTAAGTTGGGTTTGACTCAAGGTTTTATGTTGGTTCTCATGGACTTCTTTTTTAAATTTTTTTCATCTTAAATTTGAATTTGCAAATGAGTAATTGATGAGTACCTAGCCTTGTTTTAATTGCTAACATTGAGCTTCTCCATTGACTTTTTCCTCAGCTGTAGTCAATCTGATTCCTATGTAGTCCATCAGGTGAGGTCTATACATACAGTTACAGTCTGTTATTTTTTAAAAAAGATTTTTACAACAAATAGATCATTGGTTTTACAGAATTCTTTCATGTAATCTCCAATTTCATTTTGTTACCAAAATCATATTTTCCAGATCTCATTTCTTCATTTCCAACTTTTACATTCTAGTCATCAATAAATATTAATGCATATTGATTCCGAGTTCCATCAAATTTAGACTGCAAAATTTGATAGAAATCCACTATTTGTTAATCTTTGACTTTAATGGTCGGTGTGTGTATATTTAATAGTTGTATTAACACAATGATAATTGTGTTTACAGGTCCTCCTACTAAGATTATGGGTAGCATCACATCACTCTCTGTATTATACTTCAGGATAGATACAGAAATGTCTTTTTTACTATTAATATAATTTCTCTCCAATTTGTCATTCCTAGTATATCATATAATTATCTGACTAAAAATGCCCATATCAGATCATCACAACTTACTAATATGTAAGATATTGATCTTTATGTCTTCCATTGAACTTTTGACATATTTTTCTAAATATTTGCCAACTTTCCCCAGGTTCATACTTGGTATTGCCCATGTTCTTAGCTCTTTCTCCTCATTTTTTGGTGCACCTCTCAACCTGATAGGCTCATCTACTGGCACTATATCCAACAATGCCCCTTTGTTATTAAAATAATTTTCAAAGGCCTGCTATTTTAGAAGTGACTAGCTTTGCTTCTTTATCTGTTTGAATTTGAAATTTCCACTGATAGTATTTGAAATACTGGTGGAATAGCTTCCAGAATCACAGCATCACACAAGCCACCCACCACATGACAGCAATCTGAGAGACAAGTAGTTTTTACTATTTGTACTAATAGTTTATACATATACTCATAAGGACAAACTCTTAAACTGATATATAAACATTAGACAACAAATATAAACACTATGGGAAAGAGAAAATGAATTCTCAAGCCTAGGAAAGTGTTTCTACAAGCCAAGGAAAGATTGGTGTTGGAGTGCCCAGTCAAGTCAGACATGTTTGGCTAGTGACTGCCCCAGATGTGAAGCAGTTGATTGTCAAACACCTATTCTGGTCTAGGGTGTGTCTAGAATGTGTTGAGAGATGAGCCACCTAGCCTGATGCAGTTTTACCTAGCCTTAAGGGGTCTAGGCTATTTTGCCTAACTAGAGATTGTGTTTTTAATAGTCTATGCAGTGGGTGCAGGCAGGGTACAGTCAGAGATGGCTCAGGTAAAGAAACTATTCACCCTTTGAGAGAATGCCATCGTTGGACACTTTCACATCTACAGTGACTATCACTTTGATTATAAGTAGTGTTGACATCAATGTTTATTTGTATGTTTTGTGAGGACATGCATTCGCAATTCATTTGACTAAATACCTAGGTTGACAATTGCTCAATTATGCTAACCTTTATAATAAAGTGTCTTCCAATGTCTATATGGTTTTGTGTTCTGACTAGCAGTGCATGATTACAAACACCCCTCTGAAATTTTTATTACATTTAATTTATAGACCATTTTTTGTGATGAATTATAATCCTAATAATAGCAATTGCTCTTATTCATAAACATGTAATTAAATTTACTTAACTCTGATTATTTTCATGCCAGTTTTGTAATTTTCTCATAGAAACTGTTATTCATTTTACCTCTATATTTTTCTTGCTTAGTTTCTGTTTAAATTACTAAACTCACACTTTTATCTTCACTACAACAGGCTTTCTTTACAAATATTAACTTTGAATACCTTATATGCATATTGTTGTTGTTGTTTTGTACCATTGAGTTGGAATCTGACCAATAGTTGACTCTCCAGCGAGTTTTCAGAGGCAGTTTAGTCACACAGGAGTAGATTGCCCATCATTATTCTGAAGAACAGCTGGGGGATTCAAACTGAGTGCCTTTGGAACTACACAGCAAATTTTTGCAATGAGGCTACCAAAGATCCCTATAGTTAAAAAATACCAGATAATTAACCTCGACATAGAATCTTCAGACTATTTGGCATCATATTGTAAAAACATGGATTTTGATCTTCAACAGGCTGAATTTGCATCTCTACTTTGTACATTCTCTTCTCTTCACCATCCATCCTGATGCTGCCGATTGGTCCAGTGGTGAGAATCTTTGTCTTCTTGGATGGGAGTGTCAGAGAGAGTGCGATTGGCACAGGACAGAGCGGAGTGTAGGGCTGTTGTACATAGGGTCGCTATGAGTCGCAGGCGACCCGACGGCACATAACAACAACAACATTGTACATTGCAAATACATAAATTAGCTATTTAATTGCCTTAGTCTCAACTTGTTGTTGTTGTTATGTGCCGTCGAGTCGTAGCGATCCCATGCACAACAGCCCTGAACCCTGCTCTATCCTGCGCCAACCGCACCACCTCTGACACACCCATCCCGATTACCCCAGTCACCGAATCAATCCATCTCATAGAGGGTCTTCCCCTCCTGCGCTGTCCCTCCAC
>NW_006399751.1:18064723-18079912 GCF_000299155.1 Elephantulus edwardii | reverse complement strand
ATCTGATTCCTATGCATACCATCAGGTGAAGTCCATGTGTATAACCTGCGTTTGTGTCTCTTATAAAATGTATTTGCAATGAATAAGTCAAATAAGCAAAATACTACAATGAAATGTACGAGTCTCAACTTAGGTGTTTAAATAAATATCAAAAAATTACCATGACTATCAACGGAACTAACATACTTATACTACATTTGGTCATAGTTTATCACAGGGTTAACTTCCTAGAAACTTTTATTCTTTTCTATATTTCATCTACATAATTTTCAACAAAATGACTATTACATAACAATATTTTCTCTGGTGTGTACTTAAATTTAATTAGATATTCTTTAGTATATTTTTCTATTAATGAGTTAGATCAGCAATTTATATATATGTTATCTTCAAGGTAATAAAAATGAAAAATAATTAAAAATGATAGTTGCTTACTATGGTCTTTTTACCCAGTAATCTCTTGAGAAGTGAAATAGATATATTTCCATATGGATTATTAAATAATAAAAAAGGAAAATATATAGAATTATGTCTCCTTTAATAATTAATTTCTTACTCAATATAATTATTTTCTGGTAGTAGATTCTGTTTTCCTTTTTATGTGGAATATTTAATACTTGATAGATATATCTCATTTCCCCCCAAAACCTGTTTCTGTGATAAAGAAGAATACTTTAGTAATAAATCTACATAGAATAATTTTCCTTTTTTTCTTTTTTAACTAAGGATAAGTAGTCAGAAACCATAAGCTTGGTGAAAGAAATGATACTGGGGACAGAATAATAGAGTTCTGTATAATCAATGACCTATTCATTGTAAATACTTATAAGAAACATAAACACAGACTATACACATGGATTTAACCTGATGGGATGTGTAGGAATCAGATATCTTTATCTGTGGGAAGAATCACTGGAGAAGCTCAATATCAGCTGTGAAAACTGGGCCAAGTGCTGATTGTGGAACAGACCACTAACTACTCATATGCAAGTTCAAGCTGAAGTTGAAGAAAATTAAGTCCAAAGAAATTAAAATTTGACCTTAGTTCTATCCCACTTGAATGTCAAAACCATCTTAGGAACAGGTTTGAGGCCTTGAACACCAGTGAGCGAAGACCAGATGAGCTGTGGGAGGATATCAAGAGTATCATCTACGAAGAATGCAAAAGACGATTACAAAGACAGAGGAGGAAGAAAAGACCAAAATGGATGTCAGAAGAAACTCTGAATATTGCACTAGAGCATGAAGAAACCGAAGGAAAGGGAAGAAATCAAGAAATTAAGAAGCTGAACAGAAGATTTCAAAGAGAAACATGTGAAGGCAAAGAAAAGTCTTATAATGAAATGTGCAAACAACTGGTGTCAGAAAATCAAAAAGGGCCTAGCTTACTCAGCATTTCTTAAGTGGAAGGAATTGAAGAACAATTCAAGCCTCCTGTTGCAATGCTTAAGGATGCTCAGGGCATAACACTGAATGACTCAGGAAGCATTAAAAATAAGATATACCTGGGACTGCTTAGAGAAAAAACAGTTTCATACTGGAGAGGGTGAAAGCAAGCTACTCTTTGAAGGCAAGGATTCTGAACATAATTTGGGCATATTGCAAGGAGGGACCCACCCATCCTTGGAGAGGGACATTATGCTTGGAAGGATGGAGAGACAGTGCAGAAGGGGAAAGCCCTCAATGAGATGGACTGACTCAGTGACTGGAGTAGTGGGGGTAGGTGTGTTGGAGACAATAAGGTTGACTCAGAATATAGAGCTGTGGTTCACAAGGTTGTTATGAGTCACAAGAGACTCAGTGTCACATAACAACAGCAACAACAGCTATTTTCGGTTTTCTAGAGAGGCAACATGCATATGAGAATGAACAAACCCATTACTTTAAATGAGGGACATTAAAAAGAAAGATGTTGCTTTAGAATAATTCTCTTCTAGACTCATCACTCTCTAGTTGAATTGTCAAACTTGTTAAAGTATAGATAAGAAAAGCATTGCCAATATGCCAACCACCTTAACACCATCCAAACTTCCTGCAATCTCTGCATTTTCTGCTGTAAGAGATGTCAAGATTTCATCGAACAGTCTTTTTATTTGGATATTCTCCATACAGTTGTCTGGCTATTTTCACTTTCTGGTTTGCAACTTCTCCTCTACCAGTTGTCATTTCTGTAACCTTTCCAACAGCAACTGTGCAGTCTTGGGACCAGGAAGCAGAATATATCACTCAACAATCCTCCCACAAACCATCTGCTCCCAGAGACACCTACAACTGTTGGCATTGGAAAACTATACAAAATGGGAAAGAAATTGTTCAAAATAATAAAGTAAAACTTTCTCATATGTCTTAAATTGCAGGCATAATAGACCAATAGCTGTCTATATGTTATATATAGGCCATAATCCTTTGACTATAAAGATTTTATATATAAAAACAGAAAATAAAACAAATTTTAAAAGGAAAAATATTGCAGCTTCTTACTTCTGCTCTATTATGTCAGGACATATTCACACAAAGGTATGAATCAAAAATAGAAATTAAAAGCTTTATCTCCTATAAAATGATGCTATACAAAGAAAAATTTCTACCTACATATGAAGTGTTTACAATATTTACTCCTCCAAACTTGACTCCAATATATATTTTATTTATCAATTGTCCAATTAAAAATTATAAGGCAATGTTTTTGTTGCAAATTCTAGTAACTTTCAGTTAAAAACAAATGAGCAAACAAGCAAAAACTCCTAAGTTACAATAGTAATGCAAAAATTGTTCTTTTGCTTATTTGTTTTGTGATTGTTTTATCCTTTTCTTTCATTAAAGGACAAGACCCAAGCACAAACCATTTGCAGGAAAGAATCTTTCTTCTTTCCTTGCAAAATGACTCACTTAAAAAAAAAAACATTGTGGAAAAATTTAAATAAGAATTTACTAACTCCCTACCTATTGATTTGAAAATTATAGTACCTTTGAAATATGAATTATTACCAAAAAAAATCAAGGATTAATTCAACTCACTTTCCTGGTTAGAGTCATTATGGAGATATTCCTTAAGAAATAAACTCAAGAAAAAGACTAGCTTATTTATTTATTGCCACTTAGTTTGTTCTCATTTAATTTCCTCATTTGGTAAACTACTCTGATCTTTTTGGGTTAAAATGTGATTCCTTATACATTTGAAACATTTCCAAATAAACAGAACCTGGAGGGGAAATGTTCATTTAACCTGCTGAAAAAATATAAAGTATATTAGAAGTATCAGATTAATCATTTAGATAGCTCTCTATATATGTCTATGAGGGAGTAGTTCTGATGGCTTACTGGTAAAAAATTACTCTGCCAACACATAGGCATAGGGTTCAAATCCACCAGCTCCTCCATGGGATAAAGATAAGCAATCTCCTCCCACACAATTTTACAGCCTCTGACAACCTGCAGGAGGGTCATCTATGAGATTCTAACACAATGATAGGTAACAACAACATGTATCTATATCTATAAAATGTTGAAATACTCAGACTATAATGTCTTTAAATTCGCAAGCCATATATTATCATATAGGCTGGGAAACTTTGTTACAAATTCTAATTTATCACAATGGAGTTGCAAGTTGAAAATTGACACAATAATAACAACAACATACAGGTTATAATGGTAAAATATTATTATAATGCTTAACCCTTATTTACAAAACTCTGCTTCTAACATGCAGGTTGCCATTAATTCTGAAAAATAATTTTCAAAATTATTTAGCCACAATTGCAGCCAACAGACCTTTTGAATTCATTTCTTCTTATTTTAAAGAATTGTGTTGCATCATCCTGGGTCTCAGGATGTTAAATTCCGTGTCATTAATGTGTAATAGTTAATGTTTTCGTCTCTTTGACACCCAAAGTTCAAACGATTTGAGTTTGATGATTAGTATGTAGGCACTAGTGATTCTCTCAGGTCTGTGAAACACAGTCAGAGCATGCTTTATCCTGCATGTATTATTCATCAGTTTCATACTCAAAGGGAATTTTCATAGACTTGAAAGTACTTCAGTTTTTCTTTTTCTGAGGTAATACTCATGTCCAATTGGGCTAATTACTACAGCCAGTTAACTCTCAATTATGTGGGCAAAATAATTTGTATCGTTGAAATAGGTGTGTTGGTAAGTACAAATAGTCTTTAGTTAAATGGGTGATTTTATCACATTTCTAGAGCTTCAGTCAGAGAGCAGATTTTTATAAATCTCTTTTGTTTTTGTAAACATGTCCTAAACAATGTAAAATTATAAGTAGACCATGTGGTCTTTGGGAGCATTAGTTCTTATTTAGGGGGTAATTTTGATACTCAGATGACACATGAAAATATTTGAAGACATTTTTGATTGTCACACTGGAGAAGGATACTCCTGGTACCTAATTAATAAAGAACAGACTCAGACTCAGACAGACTTATTACTTTTACTATTGAGTCAAAACTGACTCATACTCGGTTTTGATCAAACATTCTTCTACATGGCATAGCACTGGTCTGTCCATTTGCTGTACAGAGAGGTAACTCATATTTGCTGTGATGCTGAACACTGTGACAATAATGTGTCAAATGTGATTAAGGTTACCCATGGTGGACAGTGTTTGGTGGAGTTCCTTGATTAAAAGAAGGTTGGAAGCAGGAGTGGCATCCACTTCTGAGATAGCTTGCCTCCAGCCGGAAACTCAATGAACTTGGAGAAACGATGAAAGTTATACCAGTGTTCAGGTCTTTCACTCATAGGGTTGCTATGAGTTGTCTATGACTCAACAGCACTTAAAAACAACAAAAAGTCAGAAATACAGCATTGGTGAAAGAAATTAAATCAGAAATTGCATAATAGAAATTTTCAAAATTTGCATGGTCAATGACTAAGTGTAAATTCCTTTTTAAAAACCATACATTGTTTTTGTTCAGACATTCCTCTAGGTCGTACAGCCCTGGTATAAAAGTTGCCATACAGCGGTAACTTGTGGTTGCTGTGAGGCTGAACACTGTGACACTGATGTGTCAAATGCATTAATGTTCAGTTACACAGTGTGGACAAGAGAGTCGGGTGGAGCTCCCCAATTAAAACAAGCTTGGAAGGAGGAGTGGCATCCACTTCGATAATAGCTTGCCTCCGGAAACCCTATGAACCTGGAGAGAGCATGAAAGGCACCCAAGAGTCGAGGACTCTCCTTCATAGGTTCACTATGAGTCGCCTGTGACTCGACGGCACTTAACAACATCAATCTTCAAATAATAAGCCCCAGTTTTACAATTGTGCTCTCCGTAAAAGTAATCCCATTCTCAGTGTATTTCAGATTTTCATTCACAATCATGAGTGAAAATAAAATGAGAGAAAACATTGAGAAAATAGCTCAATTTAGCAATTCTGCTGTTTTTTTAATACATATTAAGGTCTTTTGACCGCTTTTTGAAATGTAAAATGAAAATAAAATGTCCACATCATCACAAATCAGCAGGATTAACCAATACTATTTTCCTCACTGATATCGATTGGTGCTTTCTTTTGATCTGAATTGTCCAGGCGATGTTAATTTCTCTTTCCTGGTTTATGAAGTGCTTTGGGTGGTTCTGATTGCAGTAAAAATTTTTTTCATCACTGTCATTGATCAAAATTCTTGTATACCTTTTTCCTTCTCCAGCATGACTTCAACTTTCTCTTTAATCTTTCTTATCTTAAAATGTCTTATTTCACCCTGTTTGTGCTCTCTTGTTCCCAATTACTCTTATGTGAGGATTTATATATATATATTTGTAAGTGATTAAGTTGAAAATATACAGGAGAGCTGGGTTTTAGAGGAAAAATTCTTCTTTATGATGTACAACCTTTGGCTCAGTAAGAGACTTTATGAATGCTTTAAACTCAACCTTAATTAATATAATAATAGATCTATGTAAATGTATACTCATTTAATATAATTGAATAAATCATAGACAAAATAGTTGATCTATAAACAAAACTTAATATTTGCTTTATGTAAATTTTTCTTTTTACAACACAAAGGATACTACAATCTTTGTTGTTAGTCTTCATTATGTTAACTATCATTAATACTAAAATTTTGCAGTGTATATTCAGAAATTTTCCCTTTTGTACTTAAATAGCTTGTCCTCCAGTCATGCTGGTAGATTTAGTTAAATATAAAAACCTTAATTACCAAGAGAATTGTCTTATACTATAGTTTGCTGTGGTTATGTACTGTTGAGTCTCCTGAGACTCATAGTGACCCTATGTACAACAGCACTAACCCTACTCTGTCCTGTGCCAGCCTCACTGTGAAAAGGTTAAAAAAAAACAAAACATAAAAAAACCCCAAAAAGCACCAAACCCAAAAAAACCACCCTAAACTCTGTCCTGGAATTGATTCCGACACATAGCTCTGCAAAGGACAAAGCAGTATTGCCCCACAGCATTTCTGCGATTGTAAATCTTCAGATTCTGATTGCCACATCTTCCTCCCATAAGAGCAGCTTGTAGGTTCATAATGTCAACATTTCAGTTAGCAAGTACTAACTTAGTAAGTACGACCTTTCTCTAGTACCATTGCACCATTAGGACTCAACTTGAAATGGCAATTTGTGGGAAAGGGAGCTTATGGTAACCTAAAGAGCACATTCAGTAATGAGATATGGTTCCTATATCTTACGTAGCTGGCAATCTTACAATTTTACCTTCAGTGACATATTAGACAGTGTTTCAAAAGAATATATAAAATGAAATAAAATACTTTTTTTCTTTTATTTACAAAATTCAAATACATTGCTTTTGAGAAGAGGTTCTTCCAATTTCCTTCATCCTCCCCATCAAATTAGACAACTCCATGGTTAAGCCCCTTCCCCCTGCATATCATCCCTCTGCTTCCACCTTCCCAGCCCCCCTTGGATCCTTATACTCACTATAGAATAATGGTTTTATGCAATTTTGTCCTTGTGGGACTGAGTTAGTTCACTCAGCATAATGCTCTCCAATCCCTCCCAAGTTAGGTAATAATTTACAAAATCATTGCTCCTGCATGCTGCGTAGTATTTCATTGTGTGGATGTACTATAGATTCTCAATCCATTCATTTGTGGTTGAAAATATGGGTTGTTTCCAAGTTCTTGTGAGGGTAAATAATGCTGCTATGAACATTGGTGTGTACATATCTCTGTGCCTCTGTTTTCATTTTCTACTGGTATATTCCAAGTAGTGGAATAGCTGGGTTATATGGTATTTCTATGTTCAGCTTTCTAAGGAAACACCAAACTGCCTTCCAAATGGTTGTACCATTTTACAATCCCATCAAAAATGTATAAGAGTTATATCTCTCCACATCCTCACCAAAATTTATTTCTTGCTGCCTTGTTAAACTTTGCCACTGTTACTGGACTGAAATGGTACCTCATTGTTTTGATTTGAATCTCTCTTAGTGCCAGTGATTTGGAGCATTTCTTCATGTGTCTGCTTGCCATTTGGATATCTTTCCATGTCTTTTGCTCATTTTGTAATTGATTATTAGGTTTTTTTCTTGTCTGAGGTGATATTACCAAAAGCAATCTACATGTTCAATGCAATCCCAATCCAGATACCAAATTCACTTTTCAATGAGATTGAAAGGGAAATTATCAAATTTATCCAGAGAGCAAGAGACCTGAAAAAGCAAAACACTTCTAAGAAACAAAAATGAGGTAGAAAGCATAGCACTCTCTGACCTCCAAACTTACTTACTACACAGAAGTAGTAACCAAAACAGCTTGGTATTGGTACAATGGAAGGCACATAGACCAATGGACCAGAATTGAGAACCCAGAAATAGATATCTATGGTAATCTGATATTTGACAAGGAAATCAAAGCTATCAAATGGGGAGATTACAACCTCTTCAACAAATGATGTTGGCAAAACTAGACTGCTACCTGTAGAAATCTGAAACAAGAGTTACATCTGACACAATATAAAAAAATCAACTCAAGGTGGATCAGAGACCTGAGAGTAAAGTGAAAAACCATAAAGTTCATAAAATACACACTGGAATCAGGCTTAGAAGTGCTAGTCCAAGATATAAAGAGACTGCCAAATACAGCCAGAAATGCACTATCTGAAGAGGGTAAAATTGACTAATAGGACCTTCTACAGACTAAAACCCTATTCCTTTGAGAGAACTGTATAAAAGGATATATGATTAAGTATTATTGATATGACAAGAGTCCAGAATAAGAGCTGCATAGTAAAGTGGTCTGGGGGGTGGGATGGGGATTGTGTAACAATGAAAGAACTTTTTCCCAAAGAACAAATTGGACTGGGGGGGAGTAGAGGCAGGGAGGAAAATGTGCAACAATGAATGAATGGAAATCCAAGTTCTTTATAAACTTAAAATCTTATAAACTTAAAATCTAAAAAAAAAGCTTAAAACATTATTTCTTGAATGCTCAGATTCTCAGGGAATAACCATACATGAATATGATTTTTTAAAAAATATTTATCAATACCAAAATAATATGCTTTTCAGAAAACCTTGTTATATTATTATTTTAGATATCGGAAGGGGTTTTACTGCCCTTTCTTGAAACTTCAGATGTTTTATGAAATAAGAAACTGGTTTGATAATGTCTAATATTTTATATCGTTTTTATATACTACGAGATCTAAATTGAGGAATGCTAAAAGTGGAAATATATTTTACTTTAATTGTGAATTCTTCTGTCATAATTATTTACAATCACAATAGATTGTTGTTGTTGTTGTGTACCAGAGAGTCTAAATTGACCCATAGCTGACCATCTAACAGGTTTTTAGAGGTGATTAACTGCAGAGGAAGAGATTGCCAGATCTTTACCTGGGAAGCAGGTGGTAGCCTCAATCCACCTACCTTCAGGATTGCAGCACAGCTTCTTGCCACTAGGCCATCAGAGCTCCAGGTTTGAAGTATTAGTATTTTTTTTTAATGCTACAACTTCGATATCTGTAATATGCTCTCAAACAATGAGTGCCCTATGATCTTAGGTTAAATGTAAAGTGTTGAAATAAATGTCTGAACAGAGACAGTTACCCTCCAGGTGGAAAAAAGAAAATATTTTTGGAGCTTAAAATGAATCATTATTTTATCTTCATTGCCTGTGTTGTCTTTATAATCTGCTCAAATGAGCACAATATAGGAAATAGAGATAAAGCTCAGATTTCTTCTACATTAATTTGTCTTTGGTGGGTTAACCATCTAGGAATACTTTTATTTCTATCCTTTCCAATATATTTATTATTCAGGATTCTGGAGTTTCTCAAATATAATGTTTTGTTTTGATTTGAGGATCCATAAGTTAAGTGTTCTTTAAAAACTTCAGATTTTCTAAAGAGTCAACAAAGTACAGAACTATGAAATAGAATCCAACTTAACGTAGTCTATGTTTGATTCATGAAAGTTTGTAGTGGAGCGTTTATATTTTGGTAACACTTCAGTTTGCAAATCTTATATGTAGGCCAACCAAATCAAATTCATGACAGCTTCCTTAAGGTTCAACGTGGTCAAAAACTTCTAGAAGATTAAACCAAAGCTCACAAAATATCCTCAGATATTAGTCAAAGCTTCAGAGAACTTTTGGGAAATATTAGTAATGACTAATCTTTTAGTAGCAACCATGTCAGTCTGGAGACAAAGGTGCATCTGATCCAAGCCATGGTCTTTACAATTACCTGCTATTATTCATCAGAGAAGTGGACAATGACAAAAGAGGAAAGAAGAAAATTTATTCCTTTTATTTGTGATTCTGGAGAACAGTATTGAACACACCATGGAACTCACATGCCAAGAGAATTAACAAATCTGTCCTGGAAAGGGTGAAGCCAAGCTGTTCCTTGGAGGCAAGGATCTTTTTAGGTTCCATATCACATACTTTGGTCATGTTGCCAGAGAATCCAGTCCTTGGAGAAAGACACCATGCTTGGAAGGGTGGAGGGACAGCACAGGAGAGGAAGATCCTGAATGCAATAGATTGATGCAGTATCTGGGATAATGAAGTTAGGTGTGTCAGAGGCAGTGAGATTGGCTGAGAAGAGAGCAGGGTCCAGGCTATTGTGCGTAGGGTCACTATGAGTTAAGGTCGACTGGATCAGCACATAGTAACAAGCAACAACAAAGTCAAATAAAATTTGTAAACAAGATCATTGTATTTGAAGACAAATGAAAAATTACAGACGTGCAATATCTAAACTAAATTCGATATTAATCAAAGTTTCGAAGAGATCATTTAATTATAAATAGAATAAATCTGGTTTCAACTTAAAAAAATTTATTCATTAACTCATTCAAGCAGCTTCTTCAGCATTTAGTTTCCTAATTTCTGTATACCAGTGTAAAACTCTGCACTAACATGCTTGCTTCTGGAAATGGTGCGAAAACAAGAACAATTTGTCAATATCTGATCATTGAAGAGACAGAGTTAATTAGATAACTCATATATTGGGGCTTTAAGACTTGAATCCTATAGGACATAACTTCTAAAAGATTCAGATTCCACAGATAGTATACTACTTAATAGATTTAAAAAGGCAAGTAAATCAGAAGCAAAGCTCAAAGTTGTCTTATATATAATCATATATAATATTTGGCAAGGAACTTATTTTTCTTATTTAAAAAGCATTTACCATTTTTGGCAGTAAATCATTATATTCGAATTATCATCAGTTAGACTTTAAATTTGCATTCACCCTTGGCACCAGCAGTCAAGAAACCAAAACATGATTTTCACTGGGAAAGTCTGCTTTTAGGGACTTCTGCAGAGGGCTACAAAGCAATGATATCAGTCAAAGAGTAAGGTGCATCTAATCCAAGTCATGGTCTTATTACTTGCTTGCTATACGTATGAAAGCTGGAGAATTACTAAGGATAAGAGAAGTTTCAATATCTTTGAGTTGTGAGGACTATTTAATATGTCATTAATGAGAAGAAAGCTGGCAGATATTTGTTTCTTTCATTATTGAAGTGTAATTCCCGAGATACCTTGGACTCACTAGCGCAAGGTGGTTCCAAGACAGATCTGGGTGTTTTGGTTTGTTTTTTTTTTTTTTAAAGCCCTAATGTTTGATATTATTCACCAACATCATTATTCAGTGATATCAATTCTTCTTTTCTTCTTCAGTCATCCTGTTTTCATTGTCAAGCTTTCACACGTATACGAAGCCAGTGAAAATACTATGGCGTGAGCCAGGTCCACCTTACTCTTCAAAGTGACATTTGTTTTTTAATGCTTTAAAGAAGTATTTGACACATTGGTCAAAGTTGACTTCTAAAGCAGCTAGAATTTTAAAACCCAACCAAGTAAACTGTTGTCTTTAATGCAAAGTAACTGCGAACTTTTGTCATTCCTGGTGAAAACCAAAATGGTACAGCTATTCTAGAATGTAGTTAGCAGTTGAACAAGCATCCTGACACTGAGCTCTTGGACTCTTGAAAGAAAAGGTAATGATTGGCAAGGGCCAATGGTGATTAATTTTATAAAACATAATGCATCAGAATGATTGTATGAAACACGATGCAAATGAAGAATAGTGTGAAACACAATATATACAAACTTTGTTGATTTTCTTTTTTTAAATTATTTTTATTTTTTTTGTGCGTGTACCGTCAAATCAAATCTGACTGGTACCGGAGGAGGTTGTCCCTCCTTCTTCAGCACAGCATCTGGTAGATTCAAACCACACACCTCTGGGATTGCAGTGCAGCTCCTTGACACTGAGCCAGCAGAGCTTGCCAAAATATAAACTTTGTAAGCAAACCACTAAAAACAAAACAAAAACGAAATCCAAACCGTAAGCTAACATTGTTAAACATGTCAATCTCATCTCAATCTATGACAGTGCTGCCAATTGTCCCAGTGGTATCTTTGTTTTCTTCATGTGGAGCTGCAATCCATATTGAAGGCTGTGGTTCTTGACCTTCTGCAACAAGCGTTTGAGTTCTCCCTCAGTTTTGACAAGCAAAATTATGTCATCTGTCTTCATAACACAGGTTGCTGATGAATCTTCCTCCAAACATGATGCCACATTCCTCTTCAAAAAGTCTCGTGTCCTGAAAGATCTGTTCTGCAAATAGATTGAAAAGATATCCAAGTAGGGTTGCATCCATGATTCACTCCTTTCCTGATTATGAACCATGCAGTGTTTCTTTGCTCTGTTTTGATGACTACTTCCAGGCCCAAATATGGGTTTCACGTGAACACAATTAAGTGTCCTGAGATTCTCATTCTTCTCAAGGTTAGCCACAGTGTGCTGTGATCCACACAGTCAAACACCTTTGCATATTCAATGAAACTTATAGACATTACTCTGGTACTCTGCTTTCAGCCAAAATCCAACTGCCGTTGGTTATGATGTCTTTATTTCTATGGCTTCTTCTAAACCCAGCTTATACTTCTGGCAGTTTGCTGTCAATGTACTGTTTTTGCCGTTTATGGAAAATCTTCAGCAGGAACTTACATGCATGTGATATTGTTCAATAATTTCTATATTCTCTCAGATCACAGTTTTTCAAATGGGAATAAATATTTCTCTTCTGGTCAGTTGTTCAGGTAGTTGTCCTCCAAATTTCTTGGCACATCTGATGAACACATCCAGGACTGTATCTGTTAAAAGAAGTCAGTATGTCATCAATTCCTTGGGCATTGTTTTTTGCCAATTCATTCAGAGCAGCTTGAACATCTTCTTTCATCGCTGATACCTCTTGGTCATATGTATTTTCATGAAATTCTTCTGCGCCAGCCAATTCATTTTAGGTATAGTGACTATGTATGCTCCTTCCATCTTAAAGTAAATATATTTGTTGAAAAATAAAATAGAAAGCAATAGGTTACATTTTTTAAATTGCATTATTAATATTGCACTAAAGAGAAGTCAGATACGATAAAATACTATACAACTATAAAAAAAGAAGTCAGTATTTAAAGATATTAGCAATAAATGATGTTAAATAAATAAAAGGGTGAATAATTGACTTGATTCAACAAGCGAAGGTGAATTATGGAAATAGAAAGCTACAAGGTAAAACAGGGAAAAACATTGCTGCAATCGGATGTCTTGCTCTAGATTGGACTTTGCTTGTGGCTGTGGAACCCAAAGTTTCCACATGAGCAGACGATCTTCAGCAAAAGGGATATAATTGTTCCCTTGGAGTACTGGTTTGATTTGGATGAGCAACTTAGAAATTGACTATCTAAAATGGGGATATTAAGGCACAAGGCTGAAGTAGCTGGATTATGCCCTCTCATGAAGTAGTTATTAGTAAAATGATTGCCGGGGGAAGGATCCCTCACAATATATTTTAAGGCAAAAGGAGTTGGCATGGCCTAGTGGCAAGAAGCTCTTCTGCAATCCAGTAGGCCTATGGTTCAAGGCCATCAGCTGCTTCGCAGAAGAAGGATTGGGCAATCTGCTCCTTTGCAATTAACTGCTTTTCAAAACCCACTGGAGGGTCAGCTATGGGTTGGTCCTGACTCTGTGGTACACAACAACAATAACAACAACATGCAATATAACTGAAGAGTGAATAAAACTCAACATATACGCATAAAACAGAATGCATAGGAGTTATTGAATGTAAACCAATATAAATGTTTTTAAAAATCACACACTAGCTAATGACAATCAAACAGCTTCGCATAGTCAATAAAGCACAAACAGACACTGTTCTGCTATTCTTTATTTTCAGCCTGAACCCATCTGACATCATAAATAATATCCCTGGGGCCACAGCCTTTTCTAAATCCCGCTTGAATATCTGGCTTTTACCTATCTGTGTACTGTTCCAGCCATTTTTTAATTATTTTCAGCAGTATTTTGCTTGTAAGTGATATTAATGATTGTTGTTGCTGCTGATTGCTGCCGAGTGGAGCACAACTCATAGGGACTCTATGAAAAAAAGGCCCGAAGCCTTTCTATTACTATTGTCATTTATCAAAGTTCATAGAATTTCCAGAGACATATTTTTTAGGAAGTGGATGCCACTCCTGCTTCCAAACCTATCTTAAACTGGAAGATCTACCAAACCCTGTCCACCATGGGTAACCATTATGACATTTGATGCCCCAATGGCACAAGGTTCAGCATGACAGCAACCTCAGGTTACCCCAGTACACCATATTGACAGAAGAGTGCTGTACCACTTAGAAGATCATTCCTCCAAAACATAGTAACAACTGACTTTTAAATACAAAGGACCTCCCTAAAGTCTTGTTGACTCTAAACAAGATATTGTCTGATAATTTCCACATTCAGTTGGATCACCCTTCTTGGTAATAGGAACAAATGTGGACCTCTTCCAATCTATTGGCCAGATGGCCATCCTCCAAATTTTGACTGGTGAGTGCATCCAAGGTTGCATCAGTTAATTGAAACAAGTCCATTGTTATCCCATCAATTCCTGGGGCCTTATTTTTTTGCCAGTGTCTTCAATGTAACTTCCACTTCCTCTTTCATTACCATTGGTTCCAGTTCATATGGTATTTCTTGAAATTTTTTCAGTGTCAATCAATTCTTTCTGGTACAGTGACTCTGTGATACCCTCCATCTTCTTTTGATGCTTTCTGAGTCATTCAATATATTGCCCATAGCATCTTTCAACACTGCAACATGAGACTCAAATTTGTTTTTCAGTTCTTTCAGCTTGAGAAATGCAGAGTGATTTCTTCCCTTATTCTCCAATTCCAGCTTTCTGAACATTCTATTATGGCTCTGTGGATCATGACAAATTGTGGATAACATTGAGAAGAATGAGAATCCCAGAGGACTTGATTGTGCGCATGAGGAACCTATACCTGGATCAGGAGGCTGTTGTGCGAACAAAGCAGGGGAACACTGCATTGTTTGGAATTGGGAAGGGAGTGTGTCAGGGCTGTATTCTATCTCTATACCTGTTTATTCTATACACTGAGAAAATTATTGAAAAAGCTTGACTCTGAAGAGGAATGTGGCATCAAGATTAGAGGGAGACTCATCAATAACCTGTGTTTTGCAGATGACACAGCCTTGCTTGCTGAAAGTAAGGAGGACTTAAAGCATTTTTTTCCCAGAAGATCAAGGAATGAAGCCTTCAGTATAAATTGTGTCTCAATATAAAGAAAACAAAGATTCTTATCACTGGACCGATAGGCAGTGTCATGATGCATAGAGAAGAGACTGAAATTGTCAGCAGCTTCA
>NW_006399751.1:18061957-18063638 GCF_000299155.1 Elephantulus edwardii | reverse complement strand
ATATTTTGTTTATCAGGTCACTATGAGTCATATTCAACTTGATGGCACCTAACACCAACAGCTAGTGACAGGGAATAAATTACAGTATAACAGAGAGACTATAATCCTACATAATATGATATTTCTTCTAACGTACTAAAGAGAAATTTATGTTTAACATTAAATGCTAAAGATGTATTGATAAATAAAAAATGAATAATCTCTGGAAAGACAAGATAGTAATGTGAAGCTGAAGAGGGGAAAGGGAAAGATTTTAGTGAAGATAAGCCTTAAAATAAAGTAGACTAAAATATTTCTGTGTCTAGATACAAAATGATATGCTGAAATAAGTATATTTATAAATTAGATAAAGAAGTAATACAAGGTTTGGTGAATGCAATGATAGTGGTAGAGTGATTAAAAGACTCAGTGGTTAAGAACCCACCAGCTTCTCGATAGAAGAAAAATACTGACAAATCTTAGACGCTCTACCTGGCAATTTTACTTTTTCTCATGGGAGCAGTTATAGTCAAAATCAATAAAATGGCTTCAAATTGGTTTGGCATTTTTCGTTTGTTGGTTGATTTGGGGTTTGTTATTGTTTTTTTTTTAAATGGATTGTTTATGGATGAAAAAGAAATCAGGATAGAAGCAAGTTTATTTCAGTAAGGAAATAAATTTCATGCTATAAAATTACTGTAGACACTAGCCCTAGGATTGATTTTCATAGTTCAAAACTTCTAAACAGAGAACTGTATTTACCTTTTCTTCCTTGTCTTTGTTTTATTTCTGTCTCTCAAATCTCTAGAAATAAGCTAAGCTTTTTGAAAAAGAAATTGGCTTTTTCCTGTATCTCAGATCAAGTTGAAAGATAGCAAAGAGTGCTTGGTGATTATGTATAAAGAAGTTATGCATTTCCCTGTATTGTGCAAATAAAAGCAAACAGCGAAAAAAAGAATAGAAAAATAATTTGATGTATGTATGTATTGTTTGGTTCTTGTATTTCTTGAATATAAGATTACATAAAGGATATAGTCATAATTTTCAATCACAAATACAACATGCCAAATTAAGATAAAATTCATTATATATAGAACCATTAAAAGAAGATAACTTTTAGGTAAATGCTATTATTATTCCAAATGAGATTATATCGGTATGAATTTTATTTAATTGGAAATAGTAGTGGAGACATGTTTTTCATTTAGAATAATGTCATTCACTTTTCCAGACATAATATTTTTATCTTTACATACATCTTTTACTGTCTTCTACATTTTTTAATAAACTTGCAAATGCTAAACAGTTTATATGAAACAAATTATTTTTCTCTAACTCCACCATCAATATAACTTTTTTCCTCAGCAAATACTTTTAAGTCAGGACAGCCCAGAGGCAAGTCTCTAAAAAAAAGGCAAATGGGAATAAGTGTATCTGTTATGTGTCTAAACACTTTTTAATAATTTATTCATTTAACAGTGTTTTATCTTTTCCTTCATAAAATAAAAGAGCATTTTGTGGAAATAAAGTAAAATAAATCTTTTTAGTACATAGAACCAATATTTGAAATTTTCCTATTTAGTTTTACACTGAGTATTTTAAATATTTAAAATTGTATTTTCCATAAATTAGCAGATTATCTATTCTTTTTAATTTTGAAAATATGCTATTATCATCTGGAAAATTAAATTAATCATGTAAT
>NW_006399751.1:18052918-18061857 GCF_000299155.1 Elephantulus edwardii | reverse complement strand
TTTTTAGTGCTTGGAGTAGCTGTCATGACTGAAAACAGTTTTCTAAGATATAAAGAATGTTAAGATCTGGAATGGAAAAAAATTATGGGTCATTTATGTATATAAGAAATTTCATAGGTAATAGGCAAATTTGACAATGTAAAAATATGTTTTTAAAATGAATATACCTTGACATTAAACTCATTAAAGAATTGTGTGCTTAGCAGCAAACATTGTACAATTTCCTAAGCTCCTATACGTGAACCATAAACAAAATCACAATACATGGGAAAAAAATATCAATATTGGCATGATTTTTTTTTAGTTGGATCCGGAATCAGCACTCATGGAAGCAGCCCTCATTAAATTAAAGGATATACTTTCCCGGACCGAGAGTTCTTCAAAGCAAATATGTCATTTTAAAGACTACGGTGTGCCTAGCATAAGCCATGGTATTTTCAACTGCTTCTGTGCATGCAGAAGTTAGATCACAGATAAGGAGGACTGTAGAACTGATGCCTTATACCCTGGACTGCTAAGACAGCAAACAACTCTATCTTATAGGAAATGAAACCATGGTATTCCTTGGAGGCAAGGAGGTAAACTGTCTTACATGTTTTGAGCTTACAGGTTTTCAGGAGGGGTTGTTGTGTTGTTTTTTGTTGTTGTTGTTGTTGTTGTTACTTCCCACCCCCAGTTCTTTTTTCTCTTTGAGAAGAAAAAAAAAAATCTTTCAATGTTATACCACTTCTCTCCCCCGAGTCCACGTTACTATGCAGCTCTTATTCTGGACTTTTGTCATGTAAATAATAGCTAATCATATATCCCTTTTAAACAGTTCTCTCTCTCTTATCTGTTTCAATGTAGTGTACATTATTTATCCTCTCATTTCTTAGTTTTTCCCCCAAGCCTAATGTCAGTCCTGTTTTATAACAGTGGCATTATGCAGCATTTGTCCTTTTGTAATTGAGATCTGTCACTCAGCATAATGTCCTCCAGGCTCACCCATTTTTTAAAACATTTTCATTAGTTCTTTGTTTTTCAATGCAGCATAGTATTCCATTGTGTGAATATACCACAGCTCTCTATCCATTCCTTTGTTGATGGGAACAGGGGTTGTTTCCAACTCTTTGCTATTGTGAACAAAGCAGCAGTAAACATAGATGTGCGTATAACTGCTTGGGTGGCAGTTCTGGTTTTTTTTTAGGGTAAATTCCCAGTAGTGGAATTGCTGGGTCAAATGGCATTTATATTTCCAACTTTTTGAGAAAGTGTAATACTGCCTTCCACAGTGGTTGCACCATTTTAGAGTCCCACCAACAGTGAATAAGATTACCAGTTTCTCCACAACCTCGCCAGCATTTATTGCTTGCTGCTCTGTTGAATTTTGCTATTCTTACTGGGGGTGAGATGATATCTCATAGTTGTTTTGATTTGATCTCTCTTAGAGCTAGGAATTTTGAACATTTCTTCATGTGTTTATTGGCCCTCTGAATATCTTCGTTTGTGAAATGTCTGTTCATATCCTGTGCCCATTTTTCAATTGGGTTGTTTACCTCTTACTTGTTGTGGTGCTTCTCAGTTCATTTGAATGTACTATAATTTATCAATTCATTTTTTTTTGATAGGCATTTGGGCTGTTTTCATTTTCTTACTATGGTGAATAATGCTGCTATTCATTGATGTACAGAGGTGAACATATCTTTGCTCACTTCTGAGCAGTAGAATAACTGGATTGGATGGAATTTCACATCAGCTTTTTTTTTTGAGGGAATGACAAATTGTTTTCCAGATTGGTTACACCGTTTTACAATCCCACTAGCAGTGCATGAGAGTTCAAATCTCTCCACATCCTGTCAAACAGTTATTCTTTGCTATCCTGTTAAACTTTGCTACTGCTACTGAAATTAGATGATATCTCATTGCTGTTTTAATTTTATTTTTATCCTTACAGGATCATTGCCCATTAAGGCTGTATATGTCATTGAGTCAGTACTAGCTCACAGCTGATATTCCAGCAGGTTGTAAATCCTGTGACAGATAACTGCCTATATTTCTCCCCCTTGAAAAGCAGGTGTATTCAAAATGTCTGCCTTTGGGTTGAGGGCTCAGCTCCTTACCCACTAGACCCCCGAGTTCCTTTATCTATTAATGATTTGATCCTTTTTTAATCAGGTGAAAAGTTGGCAGGGGGGAAATAAACATCAAAAAGACCCCAGCCAAGCAGAAGTAAAGGCAACTTAAAAATCTTATCCACCTCAGAGCATTGTTACAGTAATAAAAAGTTTTATTTCTCATATGCTTGTCTTATATATGTAGTATTTTCTTAATGTAAACTTTTCTTATTTTGCTTGGTCAAGTCAGTTTTTATTATTTATACCTTTTAGTCCAATACTCCTGCTGCTTCTCAGATTCCAAAAGAAAAGCAGTCCATTTCCTCCCCTGGAGAACTACTGAAGGTTCTGGAGTTAAAACAAATTAATGGGGCTAATCTATAATTCACACCTCTCTATGTACACTCCTAGTTTGTGAAACAGAATGCAGACTGAAAGTCAGGGAAAGCAAAGCCTGCTGTTAAGAAAAACAACAACAAACACAAAACACTGCCTTTTGGCTCCTACCATAGCTATATTAATTGCCATTGTCTGTTCTCCATTTTGTCAATCTAATTTAAAATCAATCCTAAAGTGGATTTTGAAGTTTTAAGACCTTAAATAGAGACCTTAATGTTCCACCTGCCTCCCCTTTTGCCATAGATTCCTTGAGAGGGGAGGGGAGTTTATAAACTCCCTTTGTTGGCTCTAGTTTCTGCATTATTCCTCAATAGATGTGCATTGGCCATTCAAACAGGCTTGTAAAAAGAGATTTATCAGAATTAGTTGGCGGTTACTGGTTAGAATAAATGCCCTTCAAAACCTCCCAGAGAGTCAGCTGTGGGTCGGTTCTGACTCTGTGGTACACAACAACAGCCCTTTTATACACATGTGACCAAGTCTGCCCTGCTTAGAACAAGGATTGCTCTGAAGTGTGCACTCAGGCTTGTACATGAAACATTTTCAGAGACCAGAAATGGAAGCTTTTAAAAATGACATTTACAATTGGGATTTTCTTTTCATTTTAATTTAAAGCTTTTCTGCTTTTATGTATTTCATCTAGAAAGAGGCAAACAACACGCACAACTGGTCCTAAGACACTAACTTGGAAATGATGAGCAGGCAAAGAGGAGTGCTAAACAGTTCTATAATCAGACTGCTTTAGAGAGAAGACAGAGACAGGGTAATAAAAAAAAAGAGTTACTGCCTGAACATTCACATTTCAGGTCTGTGTAGTGATGTTACAGGCATATGTCAGAGACATTTCAGATTCAGGTCTCGAGGACCACAATTTCTTCTTTTTCATTTCCTAGTGTATGTAACTTTTATGTTTATAGTGTGCTGTACTCTACAAAATGTACAATAGTATTAAGGAACTGTTTTTAATATTTTGAGTGTTACAAATATGTGCCACAGAGATGCAAAGCGAACATGCACCATTGGAAAGAAAGGCAGATTCATTGGATGCTGTGTTAGCCAAACCTTAAATTTATAGAATAAAACAAACAGGCAAAAAACAATGCAATGCCTGAAAAGTACAGGAAAGCAAAGTGTACTATTCTTTTTTTTTTTTTAAAGATCAGATTTATTTGGAGAAAACCAAAAACCCACGACCCAAAGGAAGGGGATTTTACATTTCAAGATTTATCTCCCAGGTATTAAGTCTACAGATTACAAATCATTTTCATAGAAGATATTTTTGTACAATTTTACATGTATTCAGGAGTTGGACATAAATCAATCCCTGTTCCTGCTTTAACAGGACAGAGGAGGGAAATGGGGATGAACAGCTCTTTTGGATACAACTATTTGGAAGGAGAGTAAACATGAAGAGGGCAATCTGACAGTCTCATTATCTACAGCAAATAGTAAAAAAAAAAAACAAACCACCAAAAACCACCCCAAAACCCAACAAACAAAACCCCTCTCAATCTTGGATATTTCTCTTTTAAAGTGTACTATTATAAGGCATGAGTGTATTCCTTACCTGGATGACAAGGATCAAACCAAAAAAACCTTCAGAAATGCTTTCCAACAAAGGAGACAATAAAGCATTTAAAAATAAAGCAAATTAATATGGGAAAACATTAAGTTTAATGCCTTCTCAGAATAGAAAGGAAAATTGAAATAAATTGATATAACAAAAACGTAAAAAAGTTTGATTGTATGGAATTCTAAAAGAAGGATATAAGCAGGCACATTTCTATTAACATCATCATGAAGACATCATAATCATAAAATGAAGCACAATAATCTTTATTACTATCACCGATTTCATTTTAGCAATGGATTTTACAGTTTTATGGGGGTGTTAGTGGCAGTCTTTGTAGCTATGTCAGGGGGATGAATATTTGTGCTTATCTGTCAATTTCCGGGCAAAATGTATAATCATGTATTCTCTATTAAGGTTGAAAGTTACCTCAGAGTTTACTGGTTTTCAATCCCAAATCTATATAGAACACACTGATATGGAGAGATCAGAGATTTCTTAGGTAAGAGGGAAATTAAGATTAATGAGGTAATAACAGCTGGTTTCCTGTCTAGTTCCCTATGGGCATTATTATACGCCTTGTTGTGCAGTTTATATATGCCTTTATTTGAAGGGAAATATTATTTATCATGTAATAGTTTTCCACACATTTTATTGTCATCTATCTATCACTGCTAGACTGTCATTGTATGTTTCTTTTATACTCAAATAAATGAATTTAATATGAATATGATTCTGCTTTCTTTACTAGAAATAAAAAAGAAACACCAAATACACACATTATAAATAGATATATGTATGAGCTTTATTTATATTATACCTAAATTTTGAAAAATACTGTTTGATAATTAGAATTCTACCTACATACAATTACAAACTTGTAAGATACAATAGCTTTCTTAGAAAACAACTACATTGCCCTGGGTTTCATATTTTGAAATATTTTCTTGAAATGATTTTCTTCTTAAATTAAGTAGCTCCTCAAAGGTTTACAAGCAAATCATATATATCCATCTTTCTTTTGTCTACCCGGAAACTCCTATTCATCCTTTAAATCCCTATTCAAACATTTATGTATCACGTCTTCTATGATGCTGTATTTAATTATCCTTTCCTGAAAGATGGGCACACTCTTCTTTGTTAATGTCTAGCCTTGCACATCACTTACTACTACACTCACTGAGGAATATACAAGTTTTAAAAATTATTTATTTCCCCTGACAATTTCCCACTATACAATGATCTGTAGCAAGGCAGTACTTTCTTTATGCTTAGATCTCAAGACCAATTAAACAGTTTGCTAAATAAAGTAGACCCAATAGTTGTTATCTTCACTGTTTAAAATGATAATTAGATTGCTGAATATAAAGTAGTAATGGGATTCATTTTCACATATAGTTAGAGAGCTGTCTTTAAAAAACATGAAATACAGAAACCAATACATTCTAAAAAGTATAGGGTAAAATATCGTGAGCTCTGGTGGCCTGATGGAATGCAGCTGCACTGCAATACTGAAGGCACGCAGTTCGAGGGCACGCAGTTTGAGGCACGCAGCTGGGAGCAAGATGGGCAATCTCCTTCCATGCAATTAACTGCCTCTGAAGAGGGTCATCTATGGATTGGTTCTGACTGGATGATAAACAGCAAAAACAATGGTCTGAGAGAAAAGACTCATTTGGATCTTCAGATATGTAAATTCTCATTTCTTTTGAACTTTTACTATGTAGCCTTGTCCTTACTTAAAAATATTGGTGATAGTTATTGATGTCATCTGCTTCCATTGGGGTGATGCAACTCAGGACATTACACTTGTGGAGAGTAAAATGGCTCTCAGGGTTCTCAAGGCTTTGCCAAAAACAGATAGCCAGGCTTCACTTCTGAGGCACTCCTATGTGCGTCCAAATTGCCAGCCGTTAGGTTAGTGGTTGAATGTATCGTTATTTGCTAACCCCAGAGACACAGACCCCAATATATGAGCCTCTCATTCTCTAGTTTGGCCAATGGGGTATTTTTTGGGGGGAGGGTAGAGCTGTGATCAAGAGGTTTTTTTTGAAATATTTAAATTGATACTTGAAGTATTATGATTGGTTGCTGAGATTTTGATACAGAGGAAAATGTAATGCATATAAATGCATATAAATGTATATAAATGTCATACATTTCTTGATTTGTAAAATGTAGTTAGTTTAGAGTAAATCCAATTTCCTACTTGTCAAAAAATTTATCTGGAGTTGTCATATTTAAAGAGTTATAGATTTGCAGCAACCCCAGCCTGATTCACTTCTCACTCCTATTCCTACTTCACATATGTTGTTGTTGATTGTCTTCAAGGTGAGCATGACTCATAGCAACCCTATAAACAAAAGACCTGAAGCCCCTCTACAACTATGGACATTTATCGAAGTTCATAGGGTTTTTGGAGGCATGTTGTTTAGGAAGTGGATACCACTCCGGCTTCTTGTCATAGTATGTTATTGTTGTTATGTGCTATTGAGTTGCCTTTAATGCAAAAACGACCTCATGTACAGCAGCTCTGAACCCTTCGCTGTCCTTAGTTAGTCTCACTAATTCTGACACACCAACTCCCCCATCATCCCAGTTACTGTATCAATCCATCTTTTCCAGGGTTTTCCTCTCCTGCACTGTCCATCCACCCTTCCGAGCATGATGTTTTTCTCCAAGGACCAATCTCTCCCGGCCACTTGCCCAAAGTAAATCTCTATGGAGAGACTAGGTTTCACCCTCTCCAATACAGATCTGTTTGTTTTCTTGGTAGTCCATGTTATGTTCAAGACTCTTCTCCAGTACCACAACTCAAAGACATCTATTCTTCTGTCATCCTTAGTCATTCATTGTCCAACTCTGTGAAGCATAACAAGTAATTGAGAAGACCAGGGCCTGTATTAGGCGCACCTTTGTATCTAGGCAGACATTGTTGCGCTTCAGCACTCTAGAGAGGTCCATGACAGTAGATTTTCCCAATGCAATGTCTTTGATTTCCTGACTGCTGGTATTAAGAGTGTTGATTGTGGATACGAGCAAGCTCTAATTGTTAACAACCTCAATCATATCGATCTTTGAATTTATAATTCTGAGGAAAAATTCTCTATTTTTTGCCTTCTGAAGTAAAGTGCCCACTCATTAACTCATTGCAATAGACTTTGCAACAAGTCACAGCTAACCTTCCAGGCGGGTTGGGACGTTATAAATAGCACAGGAGGAGATAGCCCGTCTTTCTCTTGTGGAGCCACTGGTGGATCAGCACCGCAACTCCCTAAGATTAACCCTCCAGAGCTCCACTCCCAAGTACACTCATCTCCCTTAAAACACGAGGTATGGGTACTCTTCACGCACAATATTTTAGCCTATGCATTCAAACTTTTTATAAAGTTTAATCTATGAATTCAACATAGTAATAGTACCAACAATGATAGTAGTAAAACAAAATCATTAGAGCAATATTTTTTTTGTATTATACTACTTTACTTACAAATTCTGGATACATTGTTTTCCGGACCAGTTTCTTCCAATTTCCCTCATGCCCCCAACCGTCAAGTTGTACAACCCCATGATTAATCTCCCCATGTCCCCGCACATCCTCACTCCTCTGCTTCCACTCATCCACCCTCTTGGATCTTTATACTCATCCTACAAGAATGATTTTATACAATATTTGTCCTTGTAGGACTGAGTTAGCTCACTCAGCATAATGCTCTCCAGTCCCTCTTAAGTTAGGTACTAATCTACAAAATCATTGCTCCTGCGTGAATGTAGTATTCCATTATGTGAATGTACCATAATTTCTCAATCCCCTCAATTGTGGTTGCACATCCAGGCTGTTTCCATGTTAATGTGATGATGAATAACATTTAGAGAAATATATTCTTGTTCTTGTTATTTGCCACTGAGTCAAGTAGGACCCATGACAACCCTAAGAGCAATAGATGTGCACTGTGTATTATTCTGTAACATCTCCACAATGTCAGATATACTCAAATCCATTGCTGCAGTCATTTTGTCCATTTTTCTGGTTGAAGGTCTTCCTCTCTTTTACGCCACTATTCCAAGCATAATGTCTCTCTCCAAGGAATGGCCTCTCATAGCAACATGTCCAAAATATGTGAGACTAATCACCTTTATTGTTTTGCCTATAAGCAAGGCATGTCTGTGTATTCTTTTGGCAGTCCATGAGTTATCAATCTCTTCTCCAACACCACAGCTCAAAGGCATGAATTCTGTCATCCTTATTCATTGTACAGCTTTCAGATGCATAACAAGTGATTAAAAGACCATGATGTGGATCAAGCACCTTTTAATTCTCAAACTGACATCATTGTTCCTCAATAATTTGGAGACATTCATGACTGCAGACTTTCCCCAGCTATAGAATGTAATATGTCTCCTGATTTCCTAACTGCTTATATTAAAGGTATTGATTGTGGATTCAAGTAACACGAAGTCATTGATAGTTTCAAACTTTACTCCATCTATAATGATGTTGCCTAAAGGTCTATTAGTAAGAATTTTAATTGTCTTGATGTTAAGATAAAATCTATATAGGAATCTGTAATTCTTTGATCTTCTACAGCAAGTGATACAAATCCTCTTCACCTTCAGCAATCAGGGTTGTGTCATCTGCATAATGTATTGATGAGCCTTTATGCCATATTCTTCTTCATCGAATTAAAATTCTCTAATAATTTTATCAGCATAAAAATTAAATAGGTATGGAGAAAGGATACAACTCTGAAGCACACCTTTCCTGATTTTAAATCATTCAGTGTTCCTCTGCTCTTTTTATTATTTTTTAAATTTTATACTATTGTTATAGCGACCCTATGAATGAACAGCCTGAGCACTGTTCGTACATAGTTTCC
>NW_006399751.1:18011517-18052138 GCF_000299155.1 Elephantulus edwardii | reverse complement strand
AGAGGCATGAGACACTGGATAAACATGACACTTTTGATAAAAATAGGGTTGGAGGCATAGCTCTTGCTGACCTAAAAACCTACTATACAGCAGTAGTAACAGCATGTACAATGACGGGCACATAACCAATGGGACAGAATTGAGAACCCAGAAATAGACCCAGCTCTTTATGGTCGACTGATATTTGACAAGGAAATCAAAGCTATCAAATAGAGAAATGATGACATCTTTAACAAATGGTGTTGGCAAAACTGGACTTCCAATTGAAGAAAACTGAGACAGGGTCCACAACTCACACTATACACAAAAATCAACTCAAGGTGGATCAGAGACCTGGGAATAAAGCCCCAAACCATAACTTTCATAAGGGACAAACAGGGGTCAATCTTAGAAGTGCTAGTTCAAGGTATAAAGAGACTGCAAAATAAAACCTGAAATGCACAATCTGAAGAGGATAAAATTGATACATGGGACCTTCTAAAGATTAAATTCATATGTGCATCAAAATCTTTTTCCAACAGGGTGAACAGAAAACCTACAGATTGGAAACAAACATTTGGTAATATCATCTCAGACAAGAGTCTTTGAACAAAAGTTTACGGAATACTCCTGGGCCTTCATAAGAAAAAGACTGATCATTCAATTACAAAGTGGGCAAAAGACATGGAAAGAATTTTCACAGAAGAAGATATTTGAATGGCAAATAGACACATGAAGAAATGCTCAAAATCACTGACGACTAGAGAGATGCAAATCAAAACCACAATGAGGTATCATCTCACTCCAGTAACAGTGGCAAAGTTTAACAGGACAGCAAGTAATAAATGTTGGAGAGGATGTGGTGAGAAATAACTCTTATACATTGTTGGTGGGATTGTAGAATGGTACAACCATTCTGGAAGGCAGTTTGGTACTTCCTCCTCTGTTCTTTTTTGCACAACAGCTTCTTGGTCTAGCTCTAGGTTTCACGTGAAACCTAGAGTTAAGTGTTCTGACATTCTTATTCTTAAAGTTAGTCATAGTTTGTTATGATCTATACAGTCAAGTGTCTTTCCATAGTCAATAAAGCACAAATGGGCATTCTTTTGATATTTGCTTACAGCCAGAATCCATTATGATATCCCTGGTGCCATGACCTCTTTAAATCCATCTTCAAGTCTACAAGTTCTCTGTCTACATACAGTTTTAACTATTTCTGAAATATCTTTAGTACTAATTTTATTGCCTGTGACATTAGTGGTATCATTCAAAACATGTACACATTCTGTTGGATTACCTTTCTTAGGAAGAAGGAAAAATATGGATCTTTTCCAGTCTGCCAGCCAGGCAGAATCCTCCAAACTTCCTGGAATAGATAGTTATTATATCATTTTAATTACATAAGGGAGTTGATTTCATAATTGAAATTTAGTATGCCTTGTTGTTGCTAGGTGTCGACGGGTCGAGTATGACGCATAGCAACTCTGTGAACAGCACACGTGGACCTGCCCTGTCCTGCAGCATCCCCACCACCTCCACACACTGGAGCCCATTATTGCAGTCGCTGTGTTAATCTGTCTCTAAGCGGCTCTTCTTCTCCTTTGCTGACCCTTCACCATTCCAAGTGTGGTACTGTTTTCAAGTAATAGCTTCTCCCAGTAGCATGTCCAAAGTATGAGTGATGAAGCTTTGCCATCTTTTCCTTCAGGGAGCACTCTGGCTACACCTTTCCCAAGACATACCTGCTGGTTCTTTTGGTAGTCCACGTAATATTCATTACTCTTCTCCAATAACATAATCAAAGCCATCAATTCTTCTTTCATCTTTATTCATTGCCTAGCTCTGACATACATAGAAAGTTAAAAAAAAAAAGGACCATGTATCTCAAACTGACATCATTGCTGTTCAGTATTTTGGAGAGGTCCCTGAAACTATATTTGTCCAATGCAATATAATCACCCGATAACTTGACTGCCAGTGCCAAGGATGTTGATTGTGGAGCCAAATAAGACAAAACCATAAAAAATTAAGTAAATAATTTTGACTTTTTGAAAGAAACTGTTAAGATACTGAAATGAAGTTCAATTCATTGTCACTGACTCAGAAACAATGTATAGGCGACCCTCCATTGTCCTGTCCTTTCACCCTTCCAAGCATGATGTCCTTCTCCAAGGACTAATTTACTTAACAACATGCCCGAAGTATGTCACCTGGAGCTTCAAAATCCTTGCCTCCAAGAGGCAACTTGGCTTTCATATCTCCAGGACATATTTTTTTGTTCTCTTGGCAGTCCATAGTATGTTCAATATTCTTCTCCAGCACTTCAACTCAAAGGCATTGATTGTTCTTCTGTCATACTTTTTGTTCAGCTCTCCAGTACATAGTAAGTAATTGTAAAGACCATGACCTGGATCAGGTACACCTTAGTCTGTAGACTTACATCATTGCTCTTTAGCACTGTAGAGAGAAGAATCTTCCAATGAAATTAATCTTTTCCTACTGCATTTCCTTACTGATAGCACCAAGTGTTGATTGTGGAACTGAGCAAGCTACAGTTGTTAATAATCTCTATCAATTCTGATGCTGCCAATTGGCAGAGTGAGAATCTTTGTTTTATTGATGTTATATTGTTGAGCTTCAATCCACATTGAAGACAGCATTCCTTGAGCTTCTGCAACAAAAGCTTCAGGTCCTCTTCATTTTCAGCAAACAGCATCATTTCATCTGCCTAATGCAGGGTGTTGAATCTTCTTCCAATCTTGATGTCACATTCCTCTTTGTAAAGTCCATCTTCTTGAATGATCTTTTCCTCATATACATTGAAATGGTATGGAGAACAGACACATCTCTGATGCACTTATTTCATGATTTTGAACCATGCAATATTTCCTTGCTCTATTCTGACAACTGTTGATTCCTGGTCCAATTGCAGGTTTTGCATGAGCACAATCAGGTGTTCTGGGATTCCCCTTCTTTTCAAAGTTAGTCACAGTATGTTGCAATCCATACAGTCAAATGCATTTGTGTAGTCTATGAAAAACAGACAGATACTGTTCAGTGATGAAAATAATTGAGCTTTCAAGCCAAAAGAAATTAAAAAGAAAAAACACTTGAAGAACAAATTAATATTGCTATGCCATGAAAGTCAGTATGCAAAAATGTTGCACTGTATTATTTAAATGATATATTTAAAAAAATAAACTCTACACAGAGTATCAGTGGTTTTTAGAAATTAAAAGAGGGCTGTGTATGAATGTTAAGTGCAGCCAGTTAGATCCAGCTCATAGTAATGCTATATACAATGAAATAAAAACTTGCCCAATCTTTGACATTCTCACAATGTCTGCTGAAGTTATCAAGTATAAAAAAATATAATACAGTAATTCAAAGTTTCAGTCAGTGAAAACCTTTTAGATTACAGCAGTTTAACTTGTGACTAATGACAAAGATAACAGTAGGACCTGCTAACATTTTGCTTCATTGAGCCTGGGGGAAATATGTGTCAAGAGTCAATTCCTTGGCAGTTAACAGCAATAACGGAAGAAACAGTTTGTGGAGAAGAGGGAAAAACACTACATGGCAACATTCAGAACTTCCTGCACATTTTTTTCCTAATCCTAAAATTACTTTTAAAAAAATAGCATCTACTACAGAATTAAATCGTAAATTTGTCCCTTTTAAATACGCTGATAGGAAACTGAAAAGCAACTCAATTCATTGTCGTTGAGTCAAGACCCACTCCAGTGAATCTATAGATTTCTGAAACTAAAAATTGCATTGGAGATAATAGTTCATCTTTATATTTCAGAACTGCTGGGTTTAAAGAGAGGTATAACAAATAAGAACTCACAAAGATGCTCAATATTATTATTTGTGATTTGAAGTCTAAAAACATCAGATATCTACCAGAATAAGTAAATTAAAACACTAAGCATGGCATGCATTGTCATAGATAGGGAGAAACTGGAAATTTCAAACTGTTAATAGGTCTGGTGCAACCACTTCTGAAAATTGATAATTTCTTATAAAATTAGATACTTGTTTACAATTTTATTTAAGATACTCAATTCTGAGATATTTTAGCCAATAAAAAACCCCAAAGCATATATTCAAGAAAAAACTTGCACATGATGATTCAAATAAATTTTCATTTTTTATAGCTAAATACCTGGATGTGACTCCAATGTCCACAAATACATGAAAGAACAAACAAAATGTGGTATAACCATGAAGTAGAACTCTACCAGAAATAAAGATGAGGAAAAATAATTTACTCAAAATATTGTGGATTTATATAAAAATTCTTTTGTGGGGGGAAAAAGATGCCAGAATTCCCTGAGTCACCGAAACTTTTTCAAAAGAATACATATTATGAAATTACATTTACATAAAATTGAAAAATGAAGATTTCTATATATTGACCTTAGGCATACATGTTGTTCCTTGTGGATGTGTGTAGAAGCAGGAATGAAATACATATGTGAGCAATAATATTTGGTAGTAATACAAATACTTATTCTTTTGATTGTGATTAATATGTATATGTATGGCAAAACTAAAAAAAAACCAGTGTGCTTTAAATATTTGTAGAGTTTAAGACAACAGAGCAATTACATCTCAATGATACTTTTGATACTTACACTAATGACAATGTATGTTAGAGGAATGTTATTAGGTGCTGTCAAGTCAAGTATAACCCATAGAGACACTATGAACAACTGATCTGAATATTGTCCTATCCTTTGCCATTCTCACAATCCTTGGCACACTCAAACCTATAGCCACAGCCACTGTATCAACCCCACCTGGCCAAGGCTTTTTCTCTCATTTTATGCCAATCTATCTGACCAAGTATGATATCCCTATCCAAGGAATAAACACTCCTAGCAACATGGCCAGAGTATGTGAGATGAAATTTCATTTTCTTGGCCTCCAAAGAGTATTGTAGCTGTAACTTCTCCAAGAAATATCTGCTTATTATTTTGACAGTCCATGGAATCTTTTCCAACACCACATCTCAAAGGCATTAATACTTCTTCTGGCATCCTTAGTCCAGCTCAAAGATGCATAGCAAGTGACTGAAAAGACCATGGCTTGAATCAAGTAAGACTGACTATGATATCATAATTCTATGAGAATACTATTATGATCTATAATAATCCTACAATATGCACTCTTGGTACCAGCAGCCAGGAAATTAAAAGGTGAATTACATTAGGAAAGTATGCTGTCAGAGATCTCTCCAAAGTACTGAAGAGCAACAGTGTCAGTCTGGAGACTAAGGTGCGCATGATACAGGCCATAGTCTTTGCAATTACTTGTTATGCTTCAGAGAGCTAGACAATGATTAGGGATGATCGAAGCAGAGTTGACGAATTTGAGCTGGGTTGTTGGAGAAGAGTACTGAATATACATACCATGGACTCCTAGGAGAACAAACAAGTTCATACTGGAAAGAGTGAAGCCGTGCTGCTCCTTGGAGGAAAGGATTCTGAAGCTTTGTTTGGCATACTTTGGACATGTTGCAAGGTGGGATTAGTCCTTGGAGAGTGACGTCATGCTTGGGAGGGTGGAGGGACAGTGCAGGAGAGGAAGACCCTCAATGACATGGATTGATTCAGTTACTGGGGTAATAGAAGTAGGTGTGGCAGAAACAGTAAGATTGGCACAGGACAGAGTAGGGTTTAGAGCTGTTGTACATAGGGTCGCAATGAGTCACAGGTGACCTGTCAATGGCATATAACAACAATACGATGATTTCGTATATTCATGGAAAAAAATCAGGTTTATCTATTTGATTCTTTTAATTTTTAGCATTTTAAATTGAAACAAAACCTTGGAAAATAAACATGGATTTAATTGAGTGTATGTAGGGTTCTATTTTCCAAAAGAAAATAAAAATATTATTTCTTTAAAAAGGAAGTAAAATGTATGGTTATAGTGTGGTGAATATATAACTGGGTTTGAATTATGCATCTGTCAATTATAAACTGTGTGACTTTAGATTATTTAACCTTCTTGGCTTCAGCTTCTTCAACTATAAAATAAGCGTAGCAGTGCTGTCAAATTCCTTGAACATAAAAAGACAAACTAATGCATACAAAATACTGTAATTAGTATAGGTCATGAACTACAAATTTTTAGCTGGAACTTTTTCTTTTCAACAGAACGCAATAAGCTTACATAGACACCAAATAGCTACTATTCGGTGAAACCCATACAAAGGTGTACATTTTCACTACACAGAGATTTGAATTTTTAATAAATTGACTTCTTTTAATATGTAGCCTTCAAAATGCAGCAGAGTTGGTTTTAAATAAAATCTTTAATGGTGTTTTTGTTCTAATTATGCAACTTTTTTCTAGACACTGTGTTTATTCTACCTTTACTTAAAACTAGATTAAATGTGTAAAGGTCAAACTGCAGTGCCTACCCCAAGGTGTGAAGTTCTAATCTACCAGATGCTCAACAGGAGAAAGATGGGCATTCTCCTTCCATAGAGTTTACTGCCTTTGAAAATCCACTGGAGAGTCAGCTATGAGTTAGTTCTCACCAGATAGTACCCAACAACAAAATAACAATTCCTAAAATTAATATATGGGTAAAAAAAAATCCTATTCATATAAATTCAAAGGACTGATAGACACTGCGTAGAGTAAGAGACAGAAAAGTGGACATGATTTTCAGATTTTCCCTTCTGATAGAAAAGTAAATAATACAAGGATGCTATAGATATATAATATAGACATTGCATAATAAATGCCAGTGTATTAGTAATAAGATAGGCAAGTGTGGTGGCATGGGTACAAGATGGCTTTTTGAACCTTAATCTTTGACGTTCAAGATGCCTGGATAGGAACATAGAAATAGGTGTGCACAAGCTGATGAGATTGGTTAGTATTCCCATTCCACCTACTTAACTTGAACAGAAGATGAGCAGTAGATTGAGAATAGCACAAAAAAGCAGCACAGAATTCAGTGTACGTCCTTTGCAACCAAAGATTGCTGCATCAGTCAAACTAGGATTTAGGTGAGAGTGTCACTTGACACAGAGGAGAATTAGGGACCCAGGCGAGACAGAACAGACTTGGAATTGCTACGTTATGGAGCCAGAACTTGAGGATTTATGGAGAGATGTCTTAGATGGCAAGACTAGGAAAGCTTTGTGGCATTCACATAAATCCACAAGTCTGAAGGCTGAAGGGCAAGTCATTATATTTGAGAAACTCTTCTGACTGAAGAATTGTATCCTGCTGTCAACCTGAAATGTAGCCTGTTAACTTCTCTAATAAATCCCATAGATGTGATGATGCTTCTTAAAAATACGTATACACATTGCAATGGATTTTAGATCCAGCAGTATAATATTGTTGGAATATACATGTAGAAATAGACACAGAACATGGAGGCCATGTCTGAACTTTTGAGAATTGATTTTTGTATTATGGATATTGTTGATGGGGACTATAATAGAGTTAATACTTAACTTACATCATGCCAAGCTCTACAGTAAGAATATGAAAAAATATATTTAATACACTTTTAAAATAATTTCATTTACTGTCTCATGAAAAGAGATATTACAGTTTATTTTATGTTAACATGATTTCAAAGTGTCTGCAGGTAAATGTTATAAACAGATGCTTAATTTTTGCTAATTCTGTTTCTTTACATCTTCATCACAATGTGTTTTAATCTTATCATATGAATATTAAAATTACACGATAGCAATTAGTTTTAAAAATAGCTGAATCATGATTGATTTAGTAAAATATCAATCTTTGAATGGATATTCTTATCTAGAAAAATTTGCTTACTTTAGTAATATACAAAAGCAATTAATTCAACCATAAGAGAATGAAAGGATAAATCTTACTAAAATCTCGGAATTTATTCTTCTTTTTTTATAAAATTATAGCCACATGTTAGAGAAAAATTATTACTGTCAATAAGTAATCAAGAGTTTTTTTCATTGTTGGTGTTGTTATGTGTCGTAGAGTTGCTGTGATCATAGCGGTCCTGTGTACAACAGCACTAAACCCTGCTCTATTCTAAGCCAACCTCACTGTCTCTGACACACCTATCTTCATTACCCTAGTCACTTATCCAGGGTCTTCCTCTCTTTCTCTTTCCTTCCAATTTTCCAAATACAATGTCTCACTCCAAGGACTGGTCCCTCCTGGAAACATGCACAGAGTATGTCAGACAGAGCTTCAAAATCCTTGCCTCCAAGAAGCAGCCTATTTTTTTTTTACCTTCTACAGGATAGACCTGTTTGTTTACTTAGCAATCCATGGTATATTTTGTATTCTTCCCCAGCACTATGACTCAAAGGGCTCAATTATTCTTATTCTTCTATCATCCTTAGTCATTGTCCAGCTCTCTGATGCATAGCAAGTAATTGCAAAGACTATGGCCTGTATTGGGTGCACCTTAGTCTCTAAACTTACATCGTTGTTCCTCAGTTCTCAGGAGTGGTCCTTGATAGGAGATTTTCCCAATGCAATTCATCTTTTGTTGATTTCCTGGCTTCTTGTACCAAGAGTGTTGATTGTGGAGCCAAGCAAACTGAAGCTGTTAACAACCTCATACTCTTCATCATCTATTATGATGCTGTCAGTCGGATTAGTAGTGAGAATTTTTCTTTCCTTGATGTTGAGCTTCAATCCATATTGAAGGCTTCAGTCCTTGACCTTCTGCAGCAAATGCCTCAGATCATCCCCAATTTTCACAAGCAAGACTATGTAATCTACATAATGCAGGATGTTGATGAGACTTCCTGCAATCCTGATGCCACATTACTCCTCATAGAGCCCAAATTGAAAAGGCATGAAGATAGAATGTATCACTAGTGCACACTTTTCCTGATGTTTAAGCATGCAGTGTTTCTTTGCTCTGTTGTGAGGACTGTTTCCTGCGATAATTAAAGGTTTTACATGATCACAATCAGGTTTTCTGGGATTTCCATTCTTCTCAGTGTAGCCACAGTTTATTGTGATCCACACAGTCAACTGCCTCTGCATGATCAAGGAAACACAGATAGATATTCCTCTAGTACTCTCTGCTTTCAGTCAATAGCCATAAACATAATATGTCTCATGGCAGGGCCTCTTCTAAACTTAGATTGCACATCTGGCAGTTTTCTGTTGATGTGCTGTTCTACTCATTTTTGGATAATTTTCAACAGGATCTTGCTTGTATGTGATATTAATGATATTGTTTTTCCAATACTGTGTTATAATTATTGTATTTGCTCAAAAAGTGTGCTTAAATTTATCTAGTATGCACTAGATACAATTCTATATTTTGAAGATTCATTAATAAATGCTCTAAGAAGCACGTATGGCATCAGGCAGACAAGATATGTGTCAAGTTCAATTCAGTGTGATAAACGCAATATACACATTTTAGTAAGTCTCACTTTGAAGTGCTATGCAACAGCCATAAAGGAAGCACATCCAGTTGTTGAAAGTCTGGAAAAGGGGTTAGAGCCCCTTTGACCTAGTCAGTTGTTGAATGGCAAGTTTGAGTTATCGACAGGTTATTGTTATTGATAGGTACCCTACCGTCAAGTACAACTCATACTGAACCTATGAACAACAGATCTAAACCCCATCCTATTCTGCACCATCTCAGTCATACTTGAGCCCAATGCTGTGCTCAGTGTGTCAATCCATTTTATTGAAGTTCTTCCTTTCCTCCATAGACCCTCTACTTTTCCAAGCCTGATGTCTCTTTCCAAGGAGTAGCCTGTCCTCACACTATGTCCTAAGTATGTAAGAGAAAACTTCTTCATACTTGATTCCAAGAATTACTGCAGAAGAAGGAAGAACGTTCTCCTCCTAGCTTATTAGCTTCCTCTGAAAATCTGCTGAAAGGTTCCTTATGGGTTGGTTCCAGTTTGGCAATACACAACTATGGTAATAATGTTGTTATGTGCTGTCGAGTCATTTGCTACTCATAGCAACCCTATGTACAACAGCCCTAAACTCTGCTCTGTCCTGTGCCAATCTCATTATCTCCAATACTCCCATCCCAATTACCCTAGTTACTGAATCAATCCACCTCTTAGGGGGCCTTACCCTCCTGCGCTGTCCCTCCACCCTCCCAAGCATGATGTCCCTCTCCAAGGAGCGATCCCTCCTTACAATATGTCCAAAGTATGTCAGATGAAGCCTCAGAATCCTTGACTTCAAGGAGCAGCCTGGTTTAACCCTCTCAAGGATGAATGTTTGTTAGCAGTCCATGGTATTCTCTATACTCTTCTCCAGCACCACAGCTTAAAGACATCACTTCTCCTTCTATCCTCCTTAGTGATCGTCCAACTCTCTAATGCATAACAAGTGATTGCAAAGACCATGGGCTGTATCAGATGCACCTTAGTCTCCAGAGAGACAGCACTGCTCTTCAGTACTTTGGAGAGGTCCCTAACAGCAGACTTTCCCATTGCAATATGTCTTTTAATTTCCTGGCTGGAAATATGGTAAAAATAGTTCTTACAAACATTTCATGTAGTATACCTGCTTTCGGTCCAAATAATGCTATCAAAGAATAAATTTCTCTAGCAGAGTATAAAGTAGTTCACTTAGAACAAGATTCCTTGAGCTACAAAGTATCCTTATATGATACAATGACAGAATGCTGAAATTTTAAATATTTATCATTCTAATATAGATTATTACTTTTACAAAAACCCCTAGATCAGTTATTACATATGTTAACTTGTTAACCTAAATGTCAATAGTTTGAACCCACTAACCTTTTGTCGAAGATAATATGACAATCAATTTATATAAAGGTTGTTGTTGTTGTTGTTATTTGCTGTTGAGTCGTTTGCGACTCATAGCGACCCTATGCACAACAGCCCTAAACCCTGCTCTATCTTGCGCCAACCACACTGCCTCTGACACACCCATCCCGATTACCCCAGTCACTGAATCGATCCATCTCATAGAGGGTCTTCCCCTCCTGCGCTGTCCCTCTACCCTCCCAAGCATGATGTCCCTCTCCAAGGACCCGTCCCTTCTGGCAACATGTCCAATGTATGTCAGACGAAGCCCCAGAATGCTTGCCTCCAAGGAGTAGCTTGGTTTAATTCTCTCCAAGATGAATCTGTTTGTTTGGCTGGCAGTCCATGGTACATTCAGTACTCTTCTCCAGCACCACAGCTCAAAAGCATCCACTCTCCTTCTGTCCTCCCTAGTCATGACTGCCTTAAAAACACCGTAGAACAAGCTATTTAATTGCAGCCTGCCTTAATTTACTCATCTGCAGTGTGCAGGATTGTTAATGGAGTCTCCCTCCAATCTTCATATCACATTCTTCTTTAGATAGTTCAGCTTCTCTAATGATTTGCTGAACATACAGATCAAATATGTACGGAAAAAGAAACACCCTAGCTCTACGACTCCTACATAGACAGAATCATGCAGATGACACAGCCTTGTTTGTCAGAAAAAGATTTCAAGTAACTGCAGAAGACCAAAGACTTTAATATGGATTACATCTCAACATCAAGAAAAGAAAGTCCTCACCGCTGGACCAATAGACAACAACATAATAAATGGAGAAGAGATTGATGTTAAAACTTCTATTTTACTTGAAACCACACTCAACACCCATGGTAACAACAGTCAAAATCAAAAGACATATTGTACTGCACTGGGAAAAAATGCTGTCAAGGACCTCTCCAAGGAGGTAAAGTGCAGTGAAGTTAATTTAAAGACAGATGTGCTTAATGCAAACCAAAGAATTTTTGGTTGTTTTCTGTGCCTCTAAAAGTTGGACAATGAATAAGGGTGATGAAGAAAATTGATGCTTTTAAATTTTGGTGTCGGAGAAGAGTATAAATATCTTATGAACTACTAAAAGAATAAAACAGTCTTGAAGAAAGTACAAGTAGGTTGTAACTTAGAGACAAAGAAAACAGAATTTCATCTCACATACATAGGGCATATTTTCATGTTTTCTTTGCAAAATGAAATGCTGGGAAAGGTGGACATCAAAGAGAGGAAAACTTTCAACAAGTTAGATTGACACAGTGACTGTAACAATGGGCTCCAAAATTTGAAATCTTGAAAATGACCTAGTTTAGAGCAAGTTTCTGATCTTTTGTTCATAAGGTTGCTATGAGTTTATAGTCAACTCGATGACACCTAACAGCAATAATTACATTTAGGAATCAGGTTTGATAGTATTAGTTTCTCATCAAGTCTAAAATTAATTGAATACATATATATTTTTTTCCATATGTGCTGTCATCTTCTTTGGTGGAAATGTTCCTAAGTCATCACTTTTATATTAAGCTGCTTTTCATTCTTTTTACTCAGTTTGAATCAACAGATGCTTGTTAGAATTCAAAGGAACAAAGAACTGAACCATATGTGAATTTTAACATCACCTTCCTCTGCAGCTCTTTCATTTGTCTTCAATGAGTTTTTACTTAGAGTTATTATGGGGAAATTATAAAATATAGATTAATGGTTGCACTTTTATGCTTTTGATGTGTTGTTTAATGAGGTATGTTCTGTCTTATATCTTACATCAAAGAGACATCTGCTAGCAACCTTCTTATCATATACGTCAAATGAGTTTTGCACTAATAAGCATAATCATCTGAATAATGGAATATGGTATCTATTTTTTATATCAATGAGCATACCTTATAAAATTGGTTTCTACTTGTAAAATTTAAATGAAAAATACTTTCTGGTTTTACTTTTTAATTTTAATTTTCATTTCTTAATTAGACAAGTCTCCCTTATAGAAATTTAAATGATACATAAAACTAGAAAAACAATTACATGCCACAAACAATTATCACTCTTGGAGGTCACAAAATTTATTTAAGGAAATTGCCAACATGATATGGTCTGCATCATTAATGTAGCTTTTCTAGGTGGCATTGGTCACCTTGGACTTATGTTGTACATTTTTTTCAGTTTAAATAAATTATAGATATATGGTAAACTTAAGACATCAGTTAAAGTTAAATAGTAGAACACAATTAGTGTGAAGCCTGTCATATTTTCTGTTAGTCCAACTCCTCTGGAACCATGACAACATTTATCAACTTATGTATGTAGCTATAATTTTATGTCTGAGTATTTTCTGAATCTGTAATATATATGTATAGTATTTAATACTTCGTTTAGAGCATCTACATCTACTGATGTAGAATACAAAAGGTAGACATTCACAGATGTAAAGTCATAGTCTAAAATTAAATAGAAGGGGAAAAAATCCATCATTTTATTTCTGCCACACATGCAGAATTTTTAACAGAAACTAATGAGAAGCATGGTTGTGTAATCTCTGGTTTTCCAGTAATAAACATGATAACACTGTGAATAGCAAATATGATAGAGAATTTTGACATTGAGGTACAAAATATAAGCCATTTTAAATGGAAGTCACCAGCATAACAACTACTTCACTTTCCCTGACATCCTCACATACAAACATCCAATTAGAACTGTTCAATTAACTTTTCAGAAAGCAATGATACTATCATTGGGTTTTGTTGTTGTTTTGTGACACCTAGTTGGAACCAGGGAATCACTTCATGGTTCAAACTGAGAAAAGGAATGTGTCAGGGATGTATCCTGTCTTCATACCTTTTCAATCTATACACAGAATGATCATTCAGGAAGTGGAGCTTTATGAGGAGGAATGTGGCATAAGGATTGGAGGAAGACTCATCAAAAACCTACATTAGGCAGATCACACAACCTTGCTGTTTGGAACTGAAGAAGACCTGCATTTGCTGCAGAAGGTCAAGGACTAGAGTCTTCAATATGGATTGGAGCTCAACATTAAGAAGACAGACATCCCCACCACTGGGTCAATTGACAGCACCATGCTAGATGGAGAAGAGATTGAGGTTGTTAACAGTTACAGCTTGTTCGAATCCACAATCAACACTCCTAACACCAGCAGTCATGATATCAAAAAACAAATTGCATTGGGGAAAATCTTGCTGTCTGGGACCTCTCCAGAGTACTAAAAAGCAAAGATGTCAGTATAGAGACGACAGTGGCCTAATTAAGGCATGGTCTTCGCAATTATTTGTCTTGCATCGGAGAGCTGTACAATGACTAAGGATGACAGAAAGAAGAATCAATGTCTTAGAATTGTGGTGCTGGAGAAGAGCCTTGAACATACCATGGGTTTCCAAGAAAACAAATGGGTCTGTCTTGTAGAGCGTGAAACCAAGTTTCTCCTTGGAGGCTAGGATTTTGAATCTTCCTCTCACATATTTTGGGCATGTGGCCAGGAGGTACAGATCCTTGGAGAAGGATATCATGCTCGGAAGGGTGTTGGGACAGTGCAGGAGAGGAAGACTTCTGATGAGATGGATTGCTGTAGTAACTGGGACTATGGGGGTTGGTGTGTTGGAATTAATTTAACTGGTTCAGTATAGGGTAGGGTTCAGAGCTGCTGTACATAGGGTCGCTATGGGTCGCAAGTGCCTTGACAACACATAAGAACAGCAATAAAAGTTGGAACCAACCCGCAGCTGATTTTTCAGTGAGTTTTCAGAGGTATTAAACTGCAAGAAAGGTGATTGGCACCCTTATCCAATGGGGCAGCTGGTGGATTTGAACCATGTACCTGGGTTCTATGAAGAGAAGTGTGGCATCAGGATTGGAGGTAGACTCATCAGCAATCTGCATTATTCAGATAACACAACCCTGCTTGCTGAAATTGAGGAGTACCTGAAGCACTTGCTGCAGAAGATCAAGGACTGCATCCTTCACTATGGATTGAAGCTCAACATTAAGAAAACAAAGATTCTCACCATTGGGCTGAGTGGCAGTATCATGATGGATGGTGAGGAGATTGAGATTGTTGACAGCTTCAGTTTGCTTGGCTCTGCAATCCACACTATTAATACCAGCAGCCAGGAAATCAAGAGACGAATCACATTGGGAAAGTCTTTTGTTAGAGACCTCTCCAAAGAGCAACGATGTCAGTCTGGGACTAAGGTGTGCTTGATCCAGACCGTGGTCTTTGCAATTACTTACTATGCATCAGAGAGCTGGACAATGAGTAGGGATGATAGAAGCAGAGTTGATACCTTTGATCTGTGGTGCTGGAGAAGAGTATTGAATATACCATGGACTGCTAAGAAAACAAACAGGTTCATCTTGGAGAGGGTGAAGCCAGGCTGCTACTTGGAGGCGAGGATTCTGAAGCTTCATCTGACATACTTTGGACATGTTGCAAGGAGGGACTAGTCCTAGGAGAGGGACGTCATGCTTGGGAGGGTTGAGGGACAACACAGGAAAGGAAGACCCTCAATGAGATGAATCAATTCTGTGATTGGGGTAGTGGGAATAGGTGTGGCAGAGACAGTGAGGTGGCACAGAAAAGATCAGGGTTTAGCTCTTGTACATAGAGTCCCTATGAGTCACAGGCAACTCAACAGCACATAACAACAACAACAAGCACCTTTGGGATTGCAGTGCAGTTTTCCTAAGAGTGGGCCATGAAATATAGTATGACAACTACATAGAAGAGGAAAGCTTCTGACATCTAACATCAAAGGGAAATGAATCCTTATTAATAGCTTCAATAACCAAAGGTGATTCCACTGAGTTCAGAAGATATATCCCCATATGCACTCCATGCTTCAAATGTTTTTCAGCCAATTTTAACAGTAACTCTCCCTCCAACAAGACTCACTACCTATTTTTTATATTTGATAATCTGTTGCAATGGCAACACAAAACTTACCAACAAAATGTCATTTATTAGAGAAATAACAAATTACGTTTCAAGATTAGAGGCAAGTCAAGATACAATTCTCTGCTGAAAAGAAGTTTCTCTGGCCCTCAGCCCCTTTCTGACTATTATAAAACCCGTTTATATACTCTTTCAAGTGTCAATGACGCTTCATTCCACCAGCAACCTAGAGATGAAAGTACTTGGTTACTTGTAACAAATCTATCTCTCCATCCAATGGCTGAAGACATCCATATTACTATTAACATTGAGCTTTTTTGTTCTGTGGAATAGAGATTGGAAATAAATGTCTCACACTGTCTCCTATTTATAGCACTGCTGTTGCTAGTATTTTTTCACTAGTTGCTTGACATCTCTAGTATTTTACAACTTCGAGTCTCCTAGATCAAGAAATTTCAAGCACTGATGAATCAGGCACAATGAACATACTGCATTTTCTTCCTCTTCTGCCTTGTTAATAATGAGATCTCTATTTTCTACCTCTGCAATGACACAATTTAACCCTGCAGGACAGTAAAATGAACCAATCTTCAAATTACATTCTACGCATATTGTTTTCATAGTCTTATTCCCAAGGTGTTATTAATCTTATTTCTCTTCTTAGGAAGTTATCCAATTACTTTGATGGGCAATACTTACCTCATATTTGCATAGTATACCTGATCTAGGTCATGGTCTTCACAATTACTTGCATCATAGAGCTAGACAATGACTAAGGGTGGAAAAAAAAAGAACGAATGCCTTTCAGTTGTAGTGCTAGAGGAGAGTATTGAACATACCATGGACTGACAAGAGAACAAACATATCTGTACTGGAGAGAGTGAAACAAAGTTCCCCTTTGGAGGGAAGGATTATTAAATTCCATTTCATATTGTTTGGGCATGTTGCCAAGAGGGACCAGTCCTTGGAGAAGGACATCATGTTTGGATGGGTGGAGGGACAGTGGAAGAGAGGAAGAGCCTTGAGACATTCATTGACACAGTGTCAGAAACAGTGAGACTGGCTCAGGATAGAGTAGGGTTCAGAGCTATTGTTCACAGGTGGCTATGAGTCACAGGCAACTCAACAGCTCATAACAACAGTAATTAGAAACTAACAATGGAATGAGACTTAAAAAAGATAACTAGATAAGCTGTAATAAATAATCCACTGCCACAAAAGGTTCTATTTAAATTAAAAAAAAAAGAGAAATTACTCTAAAAGTTATCTGGTTCTAGAATTCTATTATTAAATACTATACTAACTTAGGATTTTACCAGTCAGTTATACACCAAATCAACAGAAGTATTATCTTATAAAGGAGAATATTTTCTAGAAAATTACAATCCAATAAGTAACTGTAATTTATAAATAAAATGAAAATAATTGTGCATCATGAAGTCTAGATTTGAGCTCTGCTTATCTTTTTTCTGAACTTGTTCAAATTGTAACTCTTTGTAGAATAATTTTTCTGTGCCTTCAAAATGAAATAATTGGAATCAAAGAATTCTCATATCACTCCATTTTTCAGTAATATATTTAACTATTCATTCGCAGACACAATAATTTTTTAAGTATGTTTGGGATGGTTCCTTTTCTATGTAAATTTGCCTACACTATGGTGCCCAGTTGTTTGACAAAATACAACTTTAGTTACTGGTTACTGTTATAATTAGGTGAACTCTGTGGCCTAGTCAGTGCAGAATACCACTGCCAACCAAAGGCTGACAGTTTGAATCCACAAGGTGCTCTTTTGTAAAAAGATGGACAATTCTTTTCTTGTCATTTATAGCCTCAGAAAACCTGCTTTAGGGTCAACTATGTATCAGTGCCAACCCAGTAGCAGCAAGGTAATGTAATTATTTGTGAATATATATTTATAGTGTGTGTGAGTTTCACCTGATAGTTGAAAACTGTTAAAGAATGGGTTTCCATAGGGCATGCCATATTCCAGATGTACCTACAGACATTTTCCAAAACCATTCTATCTCTTCACATTTATTGTCTAAAGATCTATGTATTTTAGACCATTAGAATCAATGCAGTCATATACTCTTCACTTATAGTTCAATGTACTCTTTCCCTTAATTGTCTGTTACACATTGCATTATTTTAATTTTGTGGCTCATTATTATATCTGTACATTTCAGATAAATTCTCAAGCTAATTTGACATTTTAGTTAAGTTTATCCATGTCTCATTCCTACATATTTTTAAAAAACCTTTAAGAATCCAGAAGGTAACAGTTTAATCTTACTTCTCTTTGACCTTGCTACCTCAGCTTGGAAGAATATACAACATGTCATCGATCTCAATTCCTAAATTCCATGCCCTTTATCTTATTTCTTATATAATAAATTGGTTTTATATTTCCAGATCTGAAAAATGACTTGAGAGGAAGAGAAAGATTGGGTTTTAAAACTAAAGATAGGGCGAAAAATTACTTTGAGGTAAAAAGAAATGTCCTCCTAAATCTAAGGGGGAAACGTGATAAATTGATATGTTGAAGGGAGCTTTACAAAACTTGAATGCAGAATAAAAATAAAACCACAATATAAGGGGTTTTTTTTACAAATTAAAGAATTAAAATAGGTTACTAAATCAGGCAACAAATACTGTCAGTGTACAGCTGAATTGATGAAGATGACATAGGATGTGTGCGTGATTGAGTAAATGAGATGGATGTGTGTGATTATGTATGTGTACTTTTGCATTTTAAAGGCATTTTCCCTATTAGATATTGAATAAAGCACACGTTTAAACATAATTTTTAAAATAATCTCTGGTATTCTTGATAAAATCTATCAGAATGGTATTAAAACCTAACTCCAAATCTCACACCAGGATGGCATAGAAGGACATATTTTTAAAAACTGAATGGATAAGATCAGAAAAATTAATAATTTGAGAAAGCAGAAAGGAAAAATGAATCTGGTTTATAAAAGAAGGAATGACAAACATTAAGACACAGTTAAAGGGCAAAACTCATTCAATTCAACCCACTGCAATAATATTAGAACTAATCCTCCAGTGGGTTTTTAGATGTTGTAAATATCAAAGGAGGAGATTATCCATTATTCTCCCACATTGCGGGTGGTGAATTTGAACCATCTGCCTTTGGGTTGGCAGCTCAACTCCTTATCCACTGGGCCACCGAAGCATAAAGAATATAGCTTATCAATATGTTTCCCAATGATGGAAAGGAAACTACATATTAAGGCACAATTAAAAGGCCAAGTAAACCTAATATGGAGTATGAATTTTATTCAAATAAATCAACGGGGGGGGGAGACAAATCAATCAGTTGAAATTAAGCATTCATTGCATATTTAATACTATGGCTTTATCATCCTTGTAAGGGAACAGCAGAAATCCGAAAGCCTCACTTCTTTTGTTGGTTACTACCTGATTTGGGTTCATATTTCGGTTTTTAAGTATCATCTAGTCAATTACTGCTTCTAGTGGCTCTCGGATCTGAACCTTTCTTTGTTATACACCTTCACAATCTTTGAAATGCTCAAGTTCATTGTTACAGTCACTGCGTGAATCATCATTTGAAGGTCTTCCTCTTTTTCTCAGACCCTCTACCTTTTCCAGCATAATGTCTTTTTTCCAAAGGCCAGTCATCCCTAACAACAGGCCCAAAGTACATGTTTCACCATGCTGTTCTCTAAAGAGCACCCTTTTGCACGTCCTTCAAGACACATTTGTTTTTTACTTTTGGTGGTGGTGTTTGTTACGTGTCATTGAATCGCCTGCGATGTATAGTGACCCTATGTACTGCAGCTCTGAACCCTGCCCTGTCCTGAGCCAGTCTCACTAATTCCGACATGCAAACCCCCATTTCCCCAGTTATTGTATCAATCCATTTCATCCAAGGTCTTCCTCTCTTGCGCTGTCCCAACAACCTTCCGAGCATGATGTCCTTCTCCAAGGATCTGTACCTCCTGGCCACGTGCCCAAAATATGTGAGGTGAAGATTCAAAATCCTAGCCTCCAAGGAGAAACTTGGTTGAATGCTCTACAACAGACCTATTTGTTTTCTTGGCAATCCATGGTTTGTTCAAGACTCTTCTCCAGCACTACAATTCTAAGACACTGATTCTTCTTTCTGTCATCCCTAGTCATTGTTCAGCTCTCTGAGGCATAACTGTACTACCACCCTTTTGAGCATGATGTCCTTTTTTTTTTTTTTTTGTAGTCCATGGTATATTCAGTACATTTCGCCAAAACCACAATTCAGAGACATAAATTCTTTTTCATTAGTTACTAGTCCAGGACAGGTCAGTTAGTATATTGTCAAACAGAGTAGTCACATACACTTGTGTTGAAGGTGTTGTCTTTTTATTTAAAAATTCATCATTGTTTGTAATATGTAATGCATAAATAAATCAGAGGTACAAAACAGTTTTTCAAAAATCATGATGTGGTTTACGAGTCATGACACTGTTTCAGAATGCATTAATTTATTTAAATTTGCATGCTACGTCAAAATAACTTCAATTTCCTCTCAAACCTTGTTCTTTATGGTGAAGGTCAAAGGTTTAAATTTATATGCTCATCTCTCTTTTTGAATTCCAACTTAGTTCTAATTGAAATTTGACATATATGCCTATTAGTTGAATTTATTCTTTTTCCATGCTTCATTAACAATGCACTTTACTATACTACAACGATAATGCTCATAATAAAAGTCTCTTATGCAATGTGTATTACATTGAAGCATGATTGATAATCTCAAATGTAACACAGAATTCATATTATAAAATTTCATATGCTGAAATGGAATCTGTGTCTGGAATTTAAATATGTGTTGGAGGAAGGAAATCCAGTTTCATAACATAAAAATGAACAAAATTTTAAGGAATTACAATCATATTTTCTTGACAATGTACTAATTAGGGATAGATACATCATTTAGGACTTGGTATTTTCAATCACTTCCTATACTTCTGACATTTCGACAATGAATAAACATGTTAGAAGAATAATCCATGCCATTGGTTAGCGGTGTTGGGAAGGAGTACTGAATATCTCATGGATCAAAAGAACAAAAAGTCTGCCTTAGAGAAGTGCAACCAGAGTATTTTTAGAGAAAAGGATGATAACACTTCTTCACACATACTTTGGACATGTTGTCAGGAGGGCCAAGTCTTTGGAAAAAAGACATCATTTTGGGATAGGCACAGGGTATGAGAAGGAGAGGAAGACTTTCAAGAAGATGGATTGACACTGTGACTGTAACAATGTGCTCAAGTATATCAATGATAATCAAGATTATGAACAATAGGACAAGGTTCAGATCTATTGATTTGTAGCTAGGAGTCTTAGTTGACTCACTAGCACCTGACAACAATGATAATAATGTATTTTCATACTTTACGAAATTTCATTCTTATGGAAAGTATTATTATGGTCACATGTGTATGACATCAATGAAAATGCATCCTATTATTCCTGTTATTTCTTAGAAATTAGTTTTAAGATTAAAAAAAATAATACAACAGCATAGAAATAAACATGTTTCCCTGTAGAAGCCACTGATTATATTTCTTCTATTTGGATGGAAGAATATAATTTTCTTAATTCTTTAAATAGTTAATCTTTAAAAACACCTTTCACAAGCAGTGTATGAGCTGTGGACTGTAAACTGATAGATTGAGGACTTCCAGTCAGCTATTCTTTTTCTAAAAACTATAAATCACTACAAAGAAATCAGTAAAGTTCATTTCAATAACCACTCAAGGGATTCTGATGTGTAGGTTCACTCACCAGATAATTTCTTTTTAAGCGTTCTTTGGTGCCAAAATCAACTTATAAGTTTTGTAAAACATAAGTGTCTGTTTTATTCTCCAAATATTGAAATCCTCTATTTCAGTGAGGATGGTTGTTTGGTTGTTAAGTGTCTTCCAGTTGAATATAGTTCATAGAGACCTTTTGAACAGATCTGAATCTTGTCCTATCCTGTTCCATTTTGGACATACCAGTTACTGTTTAGATCCATCTGGTTGAGGATCTTTCTCTCTTTTGCTCACCCTCTAACTTTCTAAGCAATAGCCTCTCCTAACAACATGCCCAGAGTGAGTTGAAGCTTTGTCATCATAGCCTTCATGGAACTTCTCACTATTCCTTCTATAAGACATATTAGTTTGTTCTTTTGGCAGTCCATGGATTCTTCAATACTCCCCAACACCACCATACCTCAAAGCCATCAATTTTGTTATGTCACCCTTACTCATTGTCCAGATATTAGGTGGATAAAAATGATTGAAAAGACTATGATCAGAATCAGGGGTACACCTTACTTCTCACACTGATGTTATTGATCTCATTAATATATAGAAGTTCCTGATTTCAGGATTTCCTATTACAATAGGTCTCCTAATCTCCTGACTGCTGGATCTTAGGTTGTTGATTATAGATCCAAGTAAGATGAAGCTGATGACAGTCATGATTTTGTTGTTGTTGTTATTGGTCCAGTGGTGAGAATTCTGTTTTATTGATGTTGAGATGTAGGATTGTATATTTAGGCCTCCAAAATGAAATTAATATACAGTCATGAAAGAGAACCATTATTTTGTGACAAATTTTAATGTGCAGACAAACCACATGTAGATCTTATAAAAATTCTAGATTTGATTGAGTAGAACTAGAGGAGAAATTAAGGTTAGTCACTTTTAACAAGCTCCTAAGTGATAGTGAAAATACTAGTACACAACTCACACTTTGAGTAGCATTGAAGTATATTGTTGTTGTCATCGTTGTTATGTGTCGTCAAGTCACTTGTGACTCATAGTGACTCTATGTACAACAGCCTTAAATCCTGCTTTATCCTCATTACGCCAGTGATGGAATCAATCCATCTTATCAAGAGTTTTCCTCTCCTGTGCTCCCCCTCCACCTTCCCAAGCATGAAGTCTCTGTCCAAAGACTGATATCGCCTTGCAACATATCCAAAATATGGCAGAGGAAGCTTCAGAATCCTTGCCTCCAAGGAGCAGTCTGGCTTCACCCTCTCTAGGGTGAACTTGTTTGTACTCCTAACAGTTCCTGCTACATTCAAAACTCTTCTCTAGCACCATAGCTCAAAGGTATCAACTCTGCTTCTATAATTCCCAGTCATTGTCCAGCTATTTGATGCATAGAAAGTAATTACAAAGACAATGGCCTGTATCAGGCACATCTTAGCCTCCAGATTGACATCATTGCTCCTCAGTACCATGGAGAGCTCTCTGACAGTAGACATTCCCCATGTAATTCATCTTTTAATTTCCTGGCTGCTGGTGCCAAGAGTGTTGATTCTACAAGAAAACTAAAGCTGTCAACAATCTCAATCTCTTCATCATCCATCATGATGCTGCCAATCAGCTCAGTGGTGAGAATCTTTCCTTTCTTGATGTTGAGTTTCAATCCATAGTGAAGCTTCAGTTCTAAACCCTCTGCAGCAAGCGTTTCAGGTCCTCCTCAGTTTCAGCAAGCAGGGTTGTGTCATCTGCATAGCACAGATTGTTGATGAGTCTACCTCCAATCCTGATGCCAAACTTCTCCTCATAGAGCCCAGCCTCCCAGATAATCTGTTCTGCATATAGATTGAAAAGAGTCATTGTACCAAAAAGGAATTGGCAGACACAGAAGAATTTCATGAAACAATGTATGAGCACGAGCCTGTGGTGATAAAGGAGGGAGTTCAAACTGCCCTGAAAGAATTGGTAAAAAACAAGGCCCCAGGAATTGATGGCATACCGATTTACATATTTCAACAAACTGATGCTGCTCTGGATGTGCTCACTAAGTTGTGCCAAGAAAACTGGAGGACAACTCGCTGGCTAACTAACTGGAAGCGTTCTATATTTCTTCCAATTCAAAGAAAGGCAATCTGAAAGAGTGTCGAAATTATCAAACAATATCATTGATACCGGATGCAAGCAAGATTCTACTGAAGATTATCCAAAAACAACTGGAACAGCACATCAACAGAGAGCTGCCTGAAGTGCAGGGTGGATTTAGAAGAGGCAGTGTCATTAGGGATATTATAGCTAATGTCAGATGGATCTTGGCAGAAAGCAGAGAGTACCAGAGGAATGTCTATTTGTGTTTCATTGGCTATGCAAAGGCATTTGGCTGTGTGGATCACAACAAACTGTGGCTGACTCTGAGAGGAATGGCAATCCCAAAACATTTGATTGTGCTTATGCACAATGCTTATGGACCAGGAGGTAGTTGTCAGGACAGAGCAAGGAAACAGTGCATGATTCAAAATTGGGAAAGGTGTGTGTCAAGCATGTATCCTATCTCCATATCTTTACATGAAGACAACAACAAAAAACACCCGCAAACCCTTAAACTAATTTCTATCATATCAGAACTGACTCATAGCTGACTCTCCAACAAGTTTTTGAGGCTATAAATGGCACAGGAAGACATAATTTTCAATTAGATGTGCAACTCCCTACAGATTTGCCACTAGAACACCCTGTTATTAATGGTGAATTGTTCTTAGCGTGATTATATAAAAAATAGCATAATTTAAAAAAATTAGGCCTGAGAATTCATCATTATGTTGCTACAAGTACTGATAGAACATGTCTATTTAGATGTCACAGGGGAAATAGTCATGTATCTTCCAAAAATAATAACCGTAAAAAATAATAGCCATAATCTAAAAATCTATTTATTTCTAGAAGTCAAGCAAAAGGTAACTATACTGTTATTTTGTGTGGTATGGAGTCAGAGCTTACTCATAGAGGCCTACCAACAAGTTTTCAGAGGCTATAACTCTCCTGTGGAGAAGCTGATGAATTTGAACTGGCAGCCTTTGGATCCTTTGAATTGATTGCACAGCTCTTTACCCACTAGGCAACCAGGTCTCCCTATATAGTGATGGGAAGAAATGAGAATGTAATTATAAAATTTAAATGGGGACAAATGAATATTATTGATTATTAAAAATTATAAAAACGATTCTATCACTATTTTGTGTGTATGAATTTTTTATTTTAAATTTATTTTAATGAAAGTTTACAAAGACTAAAAAGATACAAAATTCCACTTTAATGCTATGCTTAAGAGAAGCTAAATAGTAAGGAAATTAACATTTAGCACTTAGAAAATATTGATTTGATAGCAAAGTGTCTGTTATTCTCACTGTTACTCTGAGCATTTCCATTTCAGAAAGTTGCATGACTTTAGAATCTGCTCCATGTTAAGACATTCAGTTAGCCGTAAGGATTCATCTCCAGCTTTTCATGAGTTTCTAATTAATACCACCACTGTGTGCTACATGATGTGAGAATTGAGGATCTCCACAAAGTTCGACAGGAACACCACACTGCATGTCTACTTGAAAAAACACCTGATCCATTACCCAGCTGTTTCCTCCAGATGTTCTCAGTAAACTCAAAGGTCATCATTCCACTAAACCAGAAATTACTTTGTTTTAAACGTATCATTCACTATAAGTAAAGGTATTGTTAAAATTGAGTTTAAGTGATCACAAGTTTACACAATAAAAACTTTTAGAATTTTTCATATTAGTATGCTTTCCCAGCAGGACTGACATGAGGGTTGGGAGGAGAATGGGATAAGTGTGGATAGGCAATGAACAATGCATTGAAACAGATGAAGGAAAGAACTATTTAAAAGGAATATATAATCAGGCACTGTATATGAGAAAAGCCAAGAACATTAGGTATATTGCAAAGGGAACTTAGGAGGGAAGAAGAAAGGATGTAACTGTGCAACAATGAATGTATGTTAAAAAAAGAATAAAAAAAGTTAACTATGGGAGGTGAAGAGTATCTGACAGACAAGCAATTTGTGGAGCAGTGAAAGATAAATCTCTCATGTTGGAGTTAACCATTAGTTACAGTGTTGTCCCTGCCCTTAGCCCAGTGCCTTGACCCACTTATTTCCCAGCTCAACCCTCCACCAGGATATCCCTTCACTTCTACCAAATCCCTTCAGAATTTATCTTCCATTGTCCAACCCATGATGATAGCTTGTATCTGAAGCTTTCTTGACTTCTGTGATTCTGAACACGTCAACTGCTGACAATTTTTTATGCTGTGTCCAGTCTCTTAAGTTTAGTTGTACTGTCTCCGAAGGGAAGGTGATGTGTCTTGTAGAACTCCTGTATAGATTGTATTTTTCTTCTTGACTGATTTTGGCTCCGCCTTGAGGCTTTGTACCTGACTTGGGGCTTTGTACAATGACTAGGGAGGATAGAATGAGAATTGAGGCCTTTGAGCTGTGGTGCTGGAGAAGAGTATTGAATGTACCCTGGACTGCAAGAAAACAAACAGATTCATCCTGGAGAGGGTTAAACCAGGCTATTCAATGGAGGCAAGAATTCTGGGGCTTCGTCTGACATACTTTGGACATGTTGTAAAGAGAGACAGATCCTTGGAGAGGGACATCATGCTTGGTAGGGTAGAGGGACAGCGCCGGAGAAGAAGACCCTCTATGAGGTGGATTGATTCAGTGACTGGAGTAATTGGGATGGGTGTGTTAGAGGCCATGCGATTGGCACAGTATAGAGCAGAGTTTAAAGTTTTGTACATAGGGTCGCTATGCGTCGCAAATGACTCGACGGCACATAACAACAACAACAACAACAACAACAACAACCAACGCCCAAAACCTATGAGACAAAGCTTTATCACCTTTGCCTTCAAGGAGCACTCTGTACCCTCTCTAAGATAGATCTGGTGTTCTTCTGACAGTCCCTGGAATATTAAGCACTTTTCTCCAATACCACAATTCAAAGACATCAATTCTTTTTCTGTCAACCTTATTCACTAAATTAACTTCCCAGAAATACGTTGTTGTGTGCCACAGAGTCTCCTGTGATTCATAGCGACAATGTACAATAGCTCTGAGCCCTGCTCTGTCCTTAGCCAGGCTCACTGTCTCCGGCACACCAAACCCCATTATCTTAGTTACTTTGTCAGTTTATCTCATCCAGGGTCTTCCCATCTTGCACTATCCCTCCATCTTTCCAAGCATGATGTCCTGGAAACATGGCCAAAGTATGTGATAGGAAGTCTCAAAATATAAGGTCATCATTGTAGAAATAGATAACTAGTAAAAGGTGTATGAGGATCTAAGAGGGGGAGGGTGGGAACAAAGGGGTGAGGATGGGCTGCAGGTTGTGGGGGGGAGTGTAATCATAGGGTCACACAATTTGATGGAAGGAGGGAGGGGTGGGTTAAGAAAATAGGAAATATCCAGTGTGGAAAAAACAATGTATACAAACTCTTTAAGTAAACGAATGTAAAATAAAACATACGTATATAAAATCCTCACCTCTCAGTAACATCTTGTTTCACCATCTCCAGAACAAATCTGTTTTTTCTCTTTGCAGTCCACAAAATGTTCAACACTCTTCCTTCTCCAGTACCATGACTCAAAGGCATCAATCATCCTTCTGTTATCCTTAGTCATCCAAAAACATAGGAACAATTATTAATGCAAAATAAACGTAACTCAGTTTAAGGTTAAAACTCATTAAGTGGTCACTGCTTCTTCAGTGAGGAATACAGTATATTATCAGTGCAATCTCTTCCTAATGCTGTCCTGGGCAGCAACATGTAAAACTCAGTTTACAGGTAAGAGTTTTAAGGCTGTCTCTGTGTGTGTGTGTGTGTGTGTGTGTGTGTGTGTGTGTGTGTGTGTGTATTTCCTTATACAGAGTTTTCTGCACTGCCAACCACAAAGGCAGTTGATTAAAATTTGCTAGCTTCTCCACGGGAGCAAGATGGACAATCTCCTCCCATGCAATTAACTTCCTTTTGAAAATCTATTGGAGGGTCAGCTGTGAGTTGATTACAACTCCAGAGCAAATAACTGCAGCAACAGCATAGGATTTTTGTATCCTTCTATCAAATAGAATTTTGTACAAATCTTTACACAACTTGATTTTATTCAACAAGATTATGTTATATGAGGATATTATTAGTGGAGCATAGGCATTAAATATTGCCTTTTATGAAGGGTATTAAATACTTAAGGTATATTTTTCACAGCAAATCAGAATGCAGACACAAGTACTGCAATACTTTTGCATCTGAACATCTAAAAGCAGACCAGATATGTGTGAAATCTTCTCATGTGTGTGTATATATGTGAATGATTTTTTTTAAGTAGCACTCCTAATCAAAGACCAATTTGTATCAGTTTGAATATACCAGCAGCTCCAAAGTACAAAGATGGATACTGTCCCTCTATTAGTATTAACAGCTGGAAGACTCAATGAATGTCATTATGAGTTGGAATCAACTCTAAAGCAGTATGTTTAAGGTTGATGTGGGGCTTTTTAACATGCTTTTCATAGCTTTAAAATTTTAAATTGTTTCTTTATTCTTGGACTTCTTGAGCTGACTTAGTGTCCTTGGAAAGAGTAACTGTGCATTTATTTCTTTACTTAATGACAAAAAATAAAAATATCAATAGAGGCTATAAATGAACATTTTTCATGGATATTTATTGAGTACCTGTGCCCTTGTTATTGAATAGGCACTTTCTGTGTAAGCAATTGTTAGTGCCCTCAAGTGGACCATGACTCATAGACACTTTCTAAATGATAGATCTGAATTTTGCCCTATTCTGCACCAGTCTCACTATTGTTACCACGCTCAAGGGCCACTGTGATAGTAACTATGTCAGTCTAATTTGTTGAGGGTCTTCCTTTGTTTCCCCAATCCTAAATAGTGGTTCCTCTCAAACATTTACCCAATGTAAACGAAAAGTTTGACCTTGCTAGCTCTAAGAGATACTCTGGTTACATTTCCTTAACGAGAGATTTTTTTTTTGACAGTTCATGGTACATTCAATGTGTATTCTCCAACAACACAATTCAAAGACGTGTATTCTTCTTAATTCGTCCTTGTTATTCATTGTGTAACTTTCAGATGCATAAGAAGCAATTGAGAGTAGACCTCTATATACGTACGAGGTAACAGTTATATATTAATGCTTATTGTGTGATGCTCATCCCTTATGAGCAGAGCCTGTTTTTAGTCAATAAACATCTACCCCCAGCCTTACAAATGTATTGTGCTGGAGAAATCTGCTGTTAAGGACCTCTTTAAAGTGCTAAGAAGAAAATTAGAGTCTAAAGTGCCTATAACTTAATTCAGGGATGTTTTTATTGCTTCAGTTACTTGTTAAAATTGTACAGTGAATCAGGAAGACTGAAAAATTATTGTAGTGCTAATGAAGACTATTGATTCTATTAAAGACTGCCAGAAAAAGAAACAAATTTGTCTCTGAAGAAGTGCAGCCAGAGTGTATCTTGGCAGCAAGAATGTTGACTTTTCACAAACTTTGGACAGTTTGTCAGTGGGGATCCATGCCTAAAAAAAAAAAAAGGCATAATGCTTGGAAATCTTGAGAGTCAGAGGAGGACAAAGCTCTCTGTGAGATGGCTCGACCCAGTCACTGCAACAATAAGCTTATACACTGAATAAATTGTGAGATGAAAAAGGCTTGGGCAAGATTTTCATCTGACACTGGCCTTCTGTGAATTGAAGCAAACTTGATGGCACCACAGTGTTAAAACAACTACAGGGTTAAATTATTAGAAAGTAGTTTTGAAAGGAGCAGAAGCAACATGATGATGGCTAATCTGACTTCTGCCTGCTTTTTATAAGGGAACTGATTTCATCAATAAGATCCATGGTACAAAAAACTAGGTACATGGTCAGACATGACATCCCACATGCCTCTGCATTTATTTCTACCAATTATTGGGTCTAATGTTAGTTGCAAATTGACTCACAGACATACTCACAGTTATTGAGTTTAGTAGGAAAATAGGTTACTCAAGGGAAGTGGTAAGACAAAGAGTATCACACAATACAACCGTAGGTTTAGTACAGTAGTTTCAAACCAGATTAACAAAGTATAATTCCTCAGTTATTTCAGACAGCTTCTCAGTCAACAAGAGAATGTCTGTGCTCAATTCAGCAGCACAAATCAACTTTGGTCTCCTAAATCAGCCAGCAAACTTTATCTCAGAGCAGTTACAAGTCAGGTTTCATTCAATCACCTAGCAAGCAAAACCTTTAATAGTAGTTCCATTTCTAAGTTTCCTCTGGTTACACCTTGCCACAGCAGTGACAGTCTTTTTCACATTCTTTCCAACACAGTCTCTCCAAAAGTCTTCAGACACAGTCACAGACATGCAGATGCACACACGCCACAGTCCCACAGCAATGAATGATTTGTAAGACCATGTGTCTGCTATTAAGGTAGTTGGAGACTGTGTACTCCCAAATGAGGGCTAATGCAACAGCTGAGAAGTCAATTTTCAAAGGTTCTGACAGTACAGTAACAAAGAACAATTTGCTTTCCACTTGAGAATAGTAATAACAGCAGCAATAGTAGAATTTACACGCACACAACCCCCCTATTTATGTCTACTCTGTTCTGAATACTATATATTTGATAATTTCATAATTCTATGCGTAGTCTTGATCTTGTTACTTTACATAAGAGAGAAATAAAGTTTGCAAAAGTTTAATGCCAAATGTCACACCTACTAATAATTAAATAACTAGTACCCAAGTATAAATCTTAACTGATATTTGGTAGGCTGGAAGTAGTAGAATTTAAGTCATAATGATTGTTGTTGTTGTTGCCATATGCTGTCAAGTCCCCTGAGTCTTCTAGCGACCATATGTAAAACAAGTCTGAAGCCTGCCCCCTCTTGAGCCAATCTCAGACTCTGACACACCTAGCCCTATTGTCATAGTTACTGTATCAATCCATCTTATCCAGGGTCTTCCTCTCCTGTGCTATCCCTTCATCTTTCCAAGCATGATGTCCTCCTCCAAGGACCGGTATCTCCTGGTCACATGTCCAAAGTATATGATACAGAGCTTCAAAATCCTAGCTTCCAAGGAGAAACTTGGTTTCACTTTCTCCAAGACAGACTAATTGTTTTCTTGGTGGCCCATGATATGTTCAAGACTCTTCTCCAGTACCACAAGTTGAAGGCATTCATTCTTCTTCTGTCATCCTTATTCATTGTCCAGCAAGTAATTGTGAAGACCATGGCATGCATCAGGCACACCTTAGTCCCTGGACTGACATCCTTTCTTCTCAGTACTCTGGAGAGATCCCTGACAGTATATTTTCCCAGTGAAATTCACCTTTTTATTTCCTGACTGCTAGTGCAAAGAGTGTTGATTGTGGAGCCAAGCAAGCTGTAATGGTTAACAACTTCAATTACTTCTGCATCTATCATGGCCCAGTGCTGAGAATCTTTCTCTTCTTGATGTTGAATTTCAATCCATATTGAAGACTATATAAAGAAAAAATAATAGCAATAATATGGTAAATAAATCTAAAGAATTTCTACTCAAAGAAATAGAAATAAGAGAACAATCTGATAGTGTTTGTTTTCTTTCAAAAAATCTTAATTAAAATCCTTAAAGAAGAATAAATAAAATCATGCAGAAATAAATTTCAAAATCCATAACATAAATTATAAATAAGTCTCAGTAATCAACAATGACTGAATCAACGAGGAAAAATTTATAAATATAAGCCGTATAATAATTTCATTTTATTTCTTTAAAAATTTGGAAATCTCCAAGCAAATAAAATTAAACAGTAGTTTGACCTAATGCAAAGAGTAAAAAAGAGTAGATGTTGAACCATACGCTTTTCATATGAAATGGAAGATTAGTAAATGGAATTATATAAGAATTAAAAATATGTTCCTTGTTACTGAATAAAGTAAATCCATCATATTGAGGAAAAGGCAGAGAGAATATCAAAACTCTATCATATTCTTAAAGATAATGTAGATTTACTTTTAAAAACTGCTATTAAGTAATTCTATGACTCATTAGACTAGCTTAGGAGCAGAAATGGCAAAACATTTTTATTTTGACAAGGTTTTCATGATGGACTTTTAAAATAATTAAATCTGTAGGCTACCAGTTACAGATCATGGTCTAGGAAAAGTTCATAATTCAGAATTTTTGAGAACTATTTTCTGCAAAAGATCTTCAATCAAAGCACTTACTTTTTCCTACACACTTGTGCATGCCTACATATGTATTTTATGGAGCTACCCCCAGAAGATCTCTAATTGGTCTCCGGTATTTGGGAATTTTGCTGAAATATAAGTCTACCAGAAATGTCTCTGAAAAGAACTGGTGTAGGATGGAGATTTACACTCTCACATTCACAATCTTTTGATAATACTGCATATCAAGGTGAGAATTTCCATGACCTTTCTAGTCTCATCAAAATAAAATAATAATTCTCCATTTCCTTCACAGTCAGTGGAAAGGGTGAGGCAGAAGTTTATCTACTTTCTTGGACCAGAAACTTATAAAACCAAGACTTTTTTCCACAACTTTTAGCTAAGAATTTTTTTTTTTAATTTCTAGCAGTTTGACAAAAAAACCCTACTGCCAATTCCCCTAGTGAATGCTATTATGATCACATTTGTCTGATTGTCTTCACAAAATCCTTAATTCTAACAAGAATATATTTGAATAAATTCCCAGAGCTTTGGCCCTCTGTTTCTCAGCTCTTGACTGCTACTTTCCCTATTTCCTACCCTCTCTTCTGTGCTGTGGTTTGAATCTACCATTTAGCTCTCAGGAGGAAGATACACAATCTCTTACTATAAAGATTTACAAAATCAGAAGCCTTAGGGAGAGGCTGCCATTCTTAGGAATTTACTCCAAGGCTCTGGGTATTTGGTTTTACTTCATCAGCTCCTCACAGACTCCCCAGATAAAAGCTGCTTGACCTGTGCTGCAAAGCTTAGCTGGACTTTCCTTAGTGCTGAGTGTGCCAATATCCACCAAACTATGTGTGATATGCGCAAACTATAAAGCAGACTGTAAAAATGCATTCAATATTTCAAATTGATATATACAACCAAATGCAAAGGTAACTAGAGATATGATATACATGGATGAAAGATTTTTCTAAATTCATTTAAACATAGCTTAACAAAATTTACTCAAAGTCCATATTAAATATTTAAGTAATGTGGTTGCTTGTATCCTTGTCTGCTATTATAGGGCACTCTTGTAAGGAATTGCATTGTCAGCCCATTCTAATCCACCAGGCTGGTCCAAATAAGAAAGATGGGTGGTACTGGGTCATTCTTTGCCTCTGAAAACCCACTAGGGAGTTCCAACTCAAGGGTAGAAAAAAACAACAACACAACAGTTCTTGAACCATATGTTCTTGATTAGACAGCTCAGTAAGGCTTGGAAGAAAATTGTCCAATATACTCAACAATTTGGTTTGTGGAGTCCTTAGGGAGTTACTGCAATGAGTTATTGTTAGTTGTTGTTGTTATGTGCTGTCAAGTTGCTTGCAACTCATAGCGACCCTATGTACAACAGCCCTAAACTCTGCTCTGTCCTGTGCCAATCGCACTGTCTCTGATACTCCCATCTTGATTACTCCAATCACTGGATCAATCCACCTCATAAAGGGCCTCCCCCTCCTGCACTGTCCCTCCACACTTCAAAGCATGATGTCCTTCTCCAAGGACTGGTCTCTCCTTACAACATGGCCAAAGTATGTTAGATTGAGCCTCAGAATCCTTGCCTCCAAGGAGCCACCCACATTAACCCTTTCCAGGATGAGTCTGTTTGTTTTCCTAGCAGTCCATGGTACTCTCATTACTCTTCTCCAGCACCACAGCTCAAAGGCATCAATTCTCCTTCTATCCTCCTTGGTCATTGTCCAACTCTCTGATGCATAACAGGTGATTGCGAAGACCTTGGCCTGTATCAGACGCACCTTAGTCTCCAGAGAGACACCATTGCTCTTCAGTACTTTGGAGAGGTCCCTAAGAGTAGACTTTCCCATCGCCAGATATCTTTTCATTTCCTGGCCACTGGTGCCAAAAGTGTTGACTGTGGAGCCAAGCAAACTGTAGCTGTGAACAATCTCAATCTCTTCACAATCCATCCTGATGCTGCTAATTGGCCTAGTGGTGAGAATCTTCAGTTTCTGTGTTAGCAGACAGGAAATTTTAAAATTAGTATTCTGTGTTTGGCAAAGCATTAGGAACTTTGTTGATTTAAGGGTAAGGAGTTAAGCCAACCCAAAAGAATATATTTTGAATCCACCAGCTCTTCCTGGGTAGAAAAACGTGTCATCAACTCTGGTTCAATTTACTACCTCCGTAAATCCATCAGAGGGTCCCAGCACGAGTGGTTCTGACTTGATATTGCATGAAAACAAAATAGCAAGTCATCCAAAATCACACAGAATTAATCAGGCTTCTCATTTCTGAATAGAGGCAATGACCAAGGGTTAGATAGTAAGACTTTCCTCATTTAAGGAAACTGGTGTCCTAGTGGCAAGAAGCTGAACTGCAAATGCCATTGGAATCCACCAGCTGCTCTGTGAGAGGATGGATAATCACCTCTCAAGTGATTAACTGCCTCTGAAAACCCAAGGGAGGGTCAGCTCAAACTCAATGGTACACAACAACATCTCTATATCGAGAGCTCTGATGCCTTATTGGTAAAGAGTTGCACTGTTAACCCAAAAGAATGCTGTTTGCATCCTCTAGTTGTTCAACAGGAGGAAGATGGGCTCTTTGGTGTGATTTACTGTCTCTGAAAACTCCCTAGACAATCAGCTATGAGTCAATTCCGGCTAACCCCTACATAACATCAGTAACAAAGCCCCTGTGCTTCTTAAGTACATATTTTTATCTCGTTTATTTTTGTTGTTTGAAATTAGTATTGCTGGGAATTCTAAGTGAATAGTTGGTCAATGTTTATAGGCATAACTCATTGTTTTCCATAAAAAGAACATGTATTAGCTTAACTCATTGGAGGAGAGACAGGACCATCTCACAACTTGCCTTCCAGTGGCTTTTTTTTGAGGTTGCAAATCCCACTGGAGGAGATTGCCCATCTTTCTCCAATGGAATCACTTGTGGATTTGAACTAACAAAAATGTGATACCTGTCTTTGGGTTAGCAGCATATCTCTCTATGGACCATGTACAGAAAATCCATTAATAGGTAGCTTATAGAGGTAAAGAAAACATTTTCAAGAGTCTACTTTAAAATTACTACAAGACTTAATTTCAAACCAAGTAAGACAAAATAAGCAAGCAAACTAACTACAGTTTAAAATAAGTTTTTGCCTTTTCCTTTTTCCTCAAGACAAATCCAAAGTCTATAAATAAGGACTTGCCATAACTCCATTCTAAGTCTACCAAGACTAATATACCAACAGATGGTGGACAGCTAGAGTGGTCCAATTCCTAAGAAAAAAATACCTGGACCCTTTTTCTCTGGACATAGGAGAGATGGCAAGGGGATTATTGAATGGATAGAGTATTAGAATGTAGTGTAGTTAAATTAATTAGCATATCTGGAAATTTACTAGAGCCTCGAGTGGTAAATCTTTAATATCTCTGTCCAGATTCTACAGTAGATGGGCTAGAGTTCAAAGTACCTGTGTCTCATTTTCTTATTTTCCAAAGTAGAAGTTTTTTCCTAGGGGCTACTCTCTTTGCCTTTCACATTTATAATTTAAGCACATTGAGGGCTGAATATTTAGACCATATGCTTCAAAATAAAAAAGCTATATCCAAAAATAATGACAGACTGAATCCAGGAGGATGTCTAGACTTAAAATTGAATATAACAGAAGAATGTAACATTAGTTTTCTGTCACTTTGAATGAACTTTTGCTTGTAAAAGAGACAACTGCATTACAGGAAGAGCATTTTGACATGACAGGGATGGTGGTAAAATAGACATATGCGCTTCCCTCCAATATGAAGATACAAGCAACTTTAGAAAATGCAAGCTATATTATTATTTCTGCAATTCGCTCAAATAAGTTAGTAAGTCCAATATCTTTAATTAATTTGTCTTTTGTGATTCAAAAAGCCTATAATTAAAAATGAGTGGTACAAGAAATAGAATTCCTGGCAGTAAAAATTTTCTTCACAACTCACACTGTCTTTCTCTTCTTTCTTACTTCTGATTAATGACTACTCTTCCTTGCATCATTTGACACTTTTCATATCTTTCTCAATATATTTCTCCCACTCACATTAGGCACTTTTGTAAACGTGCATGTAATGTTATACATTTTTTTTTCTTCCATCACTGCTTGGTTGCAAGCCACGAATTTTGGGAGAAGGCATTTTTATTTAGCTGATGTGTTGTTGGCTATCGGTAGCTTGCATTTTCTAGAATTGATCTATTAGGTTCAAAATTTAATGCCACCTCTGGTAAATAGAACATCCCTCAATGCTGCGCACATCTTAATCATCAATATCTGTGGATGAACCTTGTGCCACTGGGGTATCAAATACCATAATGGTTTACCAGTGTGGAAGGTGTTTGGTGGAGCTCCCTGGTGTGAACAGGTTTGGAAGCAGGAGCGGCATCCACTTCCTAAACCACATGACTCTAGAATCTCTATGAACTTGGAGAAATGACGATAGTTATAGAAAGACAATAGGTCTTTGGTTCATAGAGTCACTATGTGTCATGCTTGACTTGAGAGCAATCAACAACTATAAACAACAATCCCCAAATGAGCAATTATCTGGATACGAAATTCCATTTCTAAGATCAGTATCCATATATTCATTTCTCAGAATAGTCATTGTGTTCTTGTCTATTATATGACTTTGAGGAGACAATTAGTCATTGTGTAGGTTTTACTTTTGTTCTCCTATAAATTGTTTCCTTCTGCCTTTTTTACTTAATTAGTTACTAATTCAACTATTTCCTTTTATAGTTAATTAGCTAGTAAGGAAGCTAATTAACTCCAAAAGTCATTTTCTTACATAAAATTGTTACAAAAAAGAATACTCTTGATGTGGCATCACTTCATAAAAGTTTTTTTTTTTCAATTAACAACCAGTGTTTAAAGTACATGCTTAGGTTTTCTAGTTCCATTCTTTAATTTTTTTTTTATAATCTTATACTGATATATATTTGTGTGTAACATTTTTTTAATTCCACTGCCTTTCTAAGGTTATTTATTTTAATTTATATCATTTGGTAAAATATTTTAATCTTTAGTATATTTCCATAAATAAGTGTAAAGGATTAAAATATTTAGGATATTTTGTCTAATATTTTTAATTTGTATTTTTACTCACTTTTCTTCCTAATTATTCTTGCCAGAAGTTAATTGATCAAAATATAGTAACATTTTTAATTGTGTATATTTGTTCCTTTCTCTATCAGTCCTTACAATTAGATTTTTTAAAAATTATTTTGTATTTCATTTCTTCTTCTTTTCTATTTTATCAATGGGGAAATAAAAGTCATAAATGAGACCTTTCATGTGTGGTAATACATTTATTATTAATAATTATTCATTTTTTTCTTTTTATATATTTTCCAAGGCTCTGATTAATTTTTGAGCAATTAGAATATAGCTTTAATTGCCTTTATTATTACATTTACTAATATATTTTTTCAGGTTTAAGTCTGTTTTGATTTATTTTTCTGTTTACTGTTTTTATTTTCGTCTTCAAAGTCTAATAATTTTTTAAATGCATGCATGGCATACATAGCATGTTCTACCTTCTTACATGACGAGTATTTTTATTTTGCTTTAAATATTTTTGCACTTTATTGTTAATGTCATTAAGTTCCTGGTAAATGGGTTTCTTTTAGACATACTGTTGTTGTTGTATGCTATCAAGTCATAGCCAACTCGTAACTCACCTTCCAGCAGATTTTTAAAGTCAGTAAGCTCCATGGGAGGAGGTTGCCCACCGTTCTCCCACAGAAGAGCTAGTGAACTTGAACTGAATGCCTTTGGGATTGCCACACAGTTTTGCATCATTAGGCCACCAAGTTAAGCTTTCTCTTTTAACAAAGTTGTGTGTGTATGTATGTATGTATATATATATATATGTGTGTGTGTGTGTGTGTGTGTGTGTGTGTATGTATGTGTATATATATACTTTTTTTATTGTTGGAAGCTTTCAAGTAATCTCCTACTCACAAGGGCCTTATGCACAACCAAAGGAAACACTGCCCAGGCTTATAACATCTTCAGCATTGCTATTATATTTGAGCTTATATTGCAGTTACTGTGTCAGTCCATACCCTTGAGAGTTTTCCTCTTTCTACTGATGCTTCAGCACAATGCCATTCTCAAGGGACTGGTATCTTCTGATAAGCAAAATACATGAGACCAAATCTTACTCTCTTTGCCTCCAAAGAATATTTTGAACTGAACATATCCATGACAAATTTGCTTTTTTTTTTGGTACTTCTAGAGATCTTCAGTGTTCTTCAATATCCCAATTTAAAGACATCAACTTTTCATTACTTTTCTGTATTCATTGCACAACTTTCACATGTGTCTGAGGGTAATGAAATGACTATTATTGAGTCAGGGGCACCTTAGTCTGTAAAATTGGTCTATTACTCTTTTAGAAAGGTCTTTTGAAGCAGATTTTCTCTATGAAATTTTCCTTTTACCTTTTGATTTTTTTTTTGTTGTTGTTGCTGCTTCTATGAGTGTTCATTGTGGATTTGTGTGAAATTAAATCTCTAATTCACTTTTTTCTCCATTTATTATGATATTGCTTATTGCTCTAGTTGTGAAGAAAGTTTTGGTTTTTATTTCATCAGTAAATGTTTTAACTTGTCCACATTTTCACCAAAAAAGATTGTGTCATTTGCCTGTCTCAGATTGCTACTAAGATTTACTCCAGTCTTAAAGCTATTCATATCGTACAGGTTCTCAAATTATTTACTCAGTGTACACACTGATTAAGCATATAAAAAGGACAGAACACCATGTAATGCTTTCCTAATTTTAAACCTTATTGGAATATACTCTTGTTATGTTCAAACCAAGGTTTTTTGCTCTATGTGCAGGTTCTATAACTAACTATCCTGGAATTCCCATTCTTCATATTATGCTGTGAGCTACACAGTCAAATGCCTTTATGTAATCAATAAAATACTGATGAAATACAGTTCTGGTATTCTCTGCTTTTCAGCACAGATCCATTTGACATTATCAATGGTTTCTCCTGTTCCATGTCCTCTGACAAATTTTTGTCCATGAATTATTACCTATGTACACAAGATTTTACTTACACTTGATATTAATGAGCTAGTTGGATAATTTCCGCATTCTTCTGATTCCTTTCCTTTGGAATGGGTACAGATATATGTCTTAAACCACATGGCTTAGTAGTTGAAGTAAACACTTGATGGCACAGACAAGGAAGCACTTCCGGTACTCTGTCATTTTATTAAAAAATTCCAGTTGTTATCACTCATTCCTTAAGCGCAGCCTTTACTTCTTCCCTCAATACCAAATTGTGCATTAGTTTACATTTAGTAGCTTTTACTTCAGTCTTTTACTTGACCCAAACTACTAAATGTTCATCATCTAATTTCTGATTTTCCTGTTCTTTCCCTTATTAACTTTTTTTAATAAAACTCAATGGCACTTAATAACAACAACAAACAAACCTAATAATTATTAAACACAAACCTGTTATATTTGTACACTCTATTTCTTTTTTATAATAACAAGCTCATACAATATTTGTTCTTTTGTGTCTGGCTTATTATTATATTGTTTATATTCTTATATTATCTGTGTAACATATAAATTGAAGTAAGTGTGATGAAAGTTTACACTTTTCATGCCCCCCTCTTCTGATTGCGAAACATACAGTGTCCCAGTTTTGTTTGAATTACTGAACCTATCTTGGGCATAGGTTTCACATCAGCGCTATTGAGTGTTTGGGATTGCAATTCTTCACTATGTTGTTATAATTTGTTAAGAGTCACACAATCAAATAATTCTGCCTAGTCAAAACTCATGTTAATATCTTACTGGTGTTCTCTGCTGTCAGCTAAGATCCATGAACTGTATCTTTCTTTCCACGCCCTCTTGTGAATCTGGCTTGCATTTTTGGCACTTACTTGTTGACATAATGTTGTCATCAGTTTTTGGTTTGGTTTTATTTTTTTAATTTGCTTCTGTGCATTATCAGTATTTTTCAAAAATGTCCACAGTTTTTTGTTTCACCTCTCTCTGAATGGGTACAAATATATGTAGATCTCCTCCAGTTGGCTGAATTGTTCTCTTCCAATTTTTTGGCATAGGTACATGAATACTTCCAGCATTGCAGCCACTTTATTAAACATCTCAGTTTCTCTTCTGCGAACTCATATAAACTTGTTTTTCACTAATGCTTCAGTGAAACTTGTACTTCTCTCAATAGTATGAATTCTTAATCATGTATGACCTTCTGAAATGGCCAAATGATAAACAATTATTTTTGCATTGACTGCGTATTTTTTTTACTTTACTTTAGTGGTTTTTGCATCATCAAATGAGATTTGCCAAAGGAGTTTTCTAACTCTAGTTTCTGCACAATTTATTAAAATTACAAAGTTATAATTTGAAATATTCAGTTCAGTTCATCATTTAGTCTGTTAGCTGTAGATACTCTATGTTTATGTTCATAAGTATTTTATGTCTTTAGTCTCTTCTGACATTCATTTTTTTTCCCCGTCTTTTGAATGAATATTTTTGGGAGGATTTTTTTAATTTAATTTCTTTGTTTTTCATTTCAGTGAACATCTATAGAGATTTTGGAATTCCATTCATTCATTGTTGCACCCCTCTCCCCATCCCCCCCGTTTGCTCCTCTCCTTCAAACACAAAAGAAAAAGTCCCTCAATGGTATGTAATCCCCCCCACACATCCCCCAATCCCCAAATATAATCCACTCTGCAACCCTCATTCCGTATTCTTACGATAAACATAATGCCCTAAAATATAAAATATTCTCTCCCCCAAAGACTTCAATGCTGTAAATAAATTTCATCCAGTTTTTCTTAGTCTTACCCCTATCCCGATGTCAGCTCATTCTACAACAGTGGCACCATATAGCATTT
>NW_006399751.1:18002208-18010157 GCF_000299155.1 Elephantulus edwardii | reverse complement strand
TTTGTTTCTTGTAATAATGTTTTGTAATTTTCTTTGAATAGATCTTTTGTGCTTCTAGTTATATTTAGGGAGGATTATTTTTTAATATCTTTAATGTTATCCTCAAACCTATTTTTTCTTCTATCACATTTTTCAATGCAACACATCTATTCTTCAGATAGTATCTAAATTCAGGTGGAATAAACTTATGATCACACATTGATTTGTTGGGCATGTATCTACTTTCTTCTTGGATTTGCACTTAAGCAGTTGATAGTTTTTTTCACCTTTGGGCTAGTTCTGAGGCGTTAGAGTTTTTCCTTTCACTTCTACAAAGAGTTAGATAAATCCACCCCTTCATATTCATTCAGTCTGATCAGTCCTGTATGCACACTAGTAATTTATATTTTATAAAGATATTTCTAATGAAGAAGTCATTGTTCTTTCAAAATTCTGTCATACTAATCCTGGTGCTGTCTGTCACTAAAACAAAAAAAAAAAAAAATAAAAAAAAACACAAGCCAACAAAACAAAAACCAACAAACAAACCACCAGATGTTCAAACTTCTGATAACTTTTCTTTATTTCCTGTGTGAGTATGCCAATCAATGTTTTATCAATTTTACACTGTTGAAGTTGGTAAAAATCAATTGATGGGCAAGATCCAATGGTGATTAATGTCATAAAACATAATGTGTGTGTATGAAACACAAAGTGAATGAAGAATAGTGTGAAACACAACATATATGAACTTTATAAGCGATCAATTTAAGAAAAGGAAGAAAACCCAATTTTTCATTCCTGGTATAGTAGACAATGTTGTTGTTATATACAGCCAAGTCAGACAGACTCATAATCGACCCTCTCTTGGGTTTTCAGAGGCAGTAAACTACACAAAAGGAGGTTGTACGTCTTTTTTCCATGGAGAAACTGGTGGATTTGAATTGCATGCCTTTGGGATGGCAGCCTTCAGAGCTGCCACTTTACTACTAAGTCTCTAGAGCCTCCTACAGTGGAAAACAAGATTATTCAATTAGAAACTTCTAATATCAATACATTAAAACTAACTGGTGCCATGGATGAGCATTGGTGACTTAATCCATAGGGAGTTGCTCTGATATCTCAAAATCTGAACCTCTCTAGCAGATTGAATCCACCAGTAGCTAAATGGAAGAAAGATAAGACATTTCCTTCCATGCATTTTATTGCCTCAAAATCTCAATGGAAGGTTTATTATGGGTTCAGATTGGAGGGCAATGGGTTTGAGGGGTTTTGACTGACTTAAATATCAATCTTTATGTATTCCATTTCATTTGTAATGGCTTTCAATTTTCCATACTTCATATATCCCACATTCTAATTACTGTTGGAAATTTATTATTTTTTTATCCTTGTAAGCCATGCCACAATCAAATTAAAGTCTTGACAACTTTTTCTTTTTTCCATCTGCATAATTATGGTCACTCTGGGTGATCGTGCTGGTGTTTGAAACACTTGCAACAAAACATCTAGCATCACAGAAACATACAAGCCACCACAGTAGGACAAGCTAACACATGAAATGCTTCTCTGAGTACCCTAAGTGATATCACAGGGAAAAGAATTTTTTTTAATTCATCAGCATAAATAGATTTTGTTTTCAGCCTTGTGTGGGTACTAAGCACCATAACCTCTAACTCAGGTTGGTATTTTATCACGCTTGAGCAATATCACAGCTGAACACAGATGAATTGTCTATGTTATGTGGTTGTTATGTGTTACTGAATCAGAATTGACTCAGAGCTGACCTTTCAGTGAGTTTTCAGAAGCAATACTTTTCATAAAAAATTATTCATCTTTCTTCCTCAGAGCATCTGGTAGATTCAAACTGCATGCTTTTGGGTTGGCAGCACAACTCCGTGTCACCTGATCAGAGTTCCCCTTGAACTTGTTGTGGTGTACAAGTGAGTTGAAACTGACTCATAACACACCATCTAGCAGGTTTTCAGGGGCGATAAATTGCATGTTCATGAGGGGATTGTCCATCTTTCTCCCACGGAACAGCTAGTGGACTCTAACCTTGTACCTTTGGGTTGGAAGCGAATCTCTTTACACTAAGTTATCAGAGGAAGTTAAGTTCTTGTTGTTGTTGTTAGGAGTCATCTAATTGAGTAAGACTCACGGCAGACATAAACATAAAAGATCTGACCTCTATCCTATCCTGTGTCAACCTCACAATATCTGGCACACTCAAACTCATTGCTGCAGTCACTGTTACTCTATATAGTTAAAGGTCTTCCTCTCCTTTGTTGCCCCTACACCCTTCCAAATATGATGTCCCTATAAAAAAAAAAATAACCTCTTCTACCAACACCCCCCAAAAAAAAAGCTGAACAAAAGATTCCAAAAGGCAGCACGGAATGAAAAAGCAAAATATTACAATGAAATGTGTGAGGAGCTAGAGTCGGAAAATGAAAAGGGCTGAACTCATTCAGCATTTCTTAAGTTCAAGGAACTGAAGAACAAATTCAAACCTCAAGTTGCTATAACCAAGGATGCTTTAGGCAGGATAATAAATGGCCCAGGAGGTATTAAAAGAAGATGGAAAGAATATACTGAGTCATTGTATCAAAAAGAATTGGCAGAAACAGAAGAATTTAATGAAATAACATTTGAGCAAGAGCCTATGGTGATGAAGGAAGAAATTCAAGCTGCTTTGAAGGAAATAGCAAAAAATAAGGCCCCAGGAAGAGATGGTATACCAATTGACATATTTCAGCTAACAGATGCTGCCCTGGATGTGCTCACCAAGTTGTGCCAAGGAATCTGGAGAACAACTACTTGGCCCACTGATTGAAGAGATCTATATTTGTTCCCATTCCAAAGAAAGGTGACCCAACGGAGTGCGGAAACTGCAGAACAATATCAATGATTTCACATGCAAGCAAGATTCTACTGAAGATTATCCAAAAACAACTGGAACAGCACTTCAGCAGAGAACTGCTGAAAGTCCAGGCAGGGTTTAGAAGGGGTTGTGGTACTAGGGATATTGTAGCTGATGTTAGATGGATCTTAGCTGAAAGCAGGAAACACCAGAAGGATGTCTATCTGTGTTTCATTGATTATGCAAAGGCGTTTGTGTGGATCATAACAAACTGTGGCTGACTCTGAGAAGACTGGGAATCCCAGAACATTTAATCGTGCTAATGTGAAACCTATACTTGGACCAAGAGGCAGTCGTTAGAACAGAGCAAGGTTAACACCACATTCAAAATTGGGAAGGGTGTACTCCAGGGATGTGTCCTATCTCCATAACTTTTCAACCTGTATGCAGAGCAGATTATCTGTGAGGCCAGGCTCTATGAGGAGAAGTGTGGTGCCAGGATTGGTGGAAGATCTTTTAACAATCTGCGTTATACAGAAGATACTAACTACCCTGCTTGCTGAAACTGAGGAGGACCTCACACACTTGCTGCGAAGGGTCAAGGACTGCAGCCTTCAGTATGGACTGAGGCTCAATGTCAAGAAGACAAAGATTCTCACCACTAGACCAATTAGTAGCATCAGGATGGATGGCAAAGAGATTGAGATTGTTCACAGTTACAGTTTGCTTGGCTCCATGGTCAACACTCTTGGCACCAGTAACCAGGAAATCAAGAAACATATTGCAATGTGAAAGTCTGCTGTTAGGGACTTCTCTAAAGTACTCATGAGCAACGGTGTCTCTCTCGAGACTGTGGTGCGCCTGATACAGGCCTTGGTCTTTGCAATCACTTGTCATGCGTCAGAGAGTTGGACAGTATCTAGGGAGGATGGAAGGAGAATTGATGCCTTTGAGCTATGGTGCTGGAGAAGAGTATTGAATGTACCCTGGACTGTCAAGAAAACAAACAGATTCATCCTGGAGAGGGTTAAACCAGGCTACTCCTTGGAGGCAAGGATTCTGGGGCTTCGTCTGACATACTTTGGACATGTTGTAAGGAGAGACCTGTCCTTGGAGAGAGACATCATGCTTGGGAGAGTGGAGGGACAGCGCAGGAGGGGAAGACCCTCTATGAGATGGAATGATTCAGTGACTGGAGTAATCGGGATGGGTTTGTCAGGGGCGATGCGATTGGCGCAGGATAGAGCAGGGTTTAGGGCTGTTGTACATAGGGTAGCTATGAGTCGCAAACAACTCGATGGCACGTAACAACAACAACCAACGCCCAAAACCTATGAGACAGAGCTTTATCACCTTTGCCTCCAAGGAGCACTCAGTACCCTCTCTAAGATAGATCTGGTTGTTCTTCTGACAGTCCCTGGAATATTAAGCACTTTTCTCCAATACCATAATTCAAAGGCATCAGTTCCTTTTCTGTCATCCTTATTCATTGGAGGGAGTTATAAATTTGTATCATTATCTGCTTTCTAATGTATCCTGGGCACAATGTTCCTAGGTAGTTAAATGATTAATATCCTTGGCTACTCACTTAAAAGTTGGCCATCTGAGTGCACCCAGAGATGCCTCTATGAATGGCTTCGTGATTTACTTCTGAGAAATCAGCCTTTGGAAGCTCAGTGAAACACAATTCAACTCTGACAAATGTAGATATCTGGAAGTCGTAGTCAACTGGTGACAACTGATTTGGGTTTATTCTGTGAACTATAGCTTTCTTCACTTCCTTAGATCTCCGTAAAGTAGTCCAATGATCTCTCCCTGTCTTGTTCTGTTGACAAGAAAAGGCTCTAAACTGTGACAATTAAAAGACTCTCTTCATTATTTTTGTTATTGTTGTTGGTCCGTTTTTTTTAGAAGATTAAATTCAGTCCAAATTACCTTGTCCTAGTTAGAATCAGAAGTACAACTTTAAAGACTTTTTTTATAAGCTTTATTTAAATCTCACATTGGGATGAGTTTTCTGTTCATTAGTAAAATAACCTTGGTCTTTGGTTTTATCTAGAATTTATAAACCTAGCAGTGCATATTGCTTTATTCTTTTCTTGTATTCTAAATATTTCCTTGGCATTTAGAAGTTCTGAGCAAATCTTTTGCCATTTATAATTACTAAGAAAAAATATACAAGAGATATCTATTGTTTAATCACTGCAATTATAATTTACTTTTCAGTTTCTCTGTGTGAGCAGTTGTCTTCTGTTGTTTATTGACGAAAGGGTAGATGTAATAGTTGGTAAGCAGAATTGTTGGAAATACGCTTCATTTTGTCATGAAATACCATTAATTCATAAGATTGTAATAATTTATAGGAAATTCTAGTGGCTTAGGGAATAACAATGCTAACCCAAATGTCACATCACTCAGGAAGTTCAAATCCACCAGGCAGATGGCTCTGAGGAAGAAAGGAAAGCAATTTCCTCTTGTTTAATACTTCAAAAAAATCACTGGAAGGTCAGTTATGATCAGTCCTGGTTCAATGGCCATGAATTTGAGAATTAATATATTAATATATAAAATTGCCATTCGCTTAAATAAAATTTATCTCATTTTCCCTTTTTTTTATTTTCAAGCAATGCAGAGTGAGAAATGTATAAGATTTCTTTCTACCTCCCCTCATCTTTTGTTGTTGTTGTTAAGTGTCATCGAGTCATAGAGTCATAGAAAACTCATAGCAACCTTATGAATCAAAGACCTGAACACTTGTATGACTTTCATTTCTCCAAGCTCATAGAGTTTTCCGAAGAGAAGCTATTTTGGAAGTGGTTGCCACTCCAGCTTCCAGGCTTATTTTAATCGGGGAGTTCCATCAAACACTGTCCATCATGGATAACCATTATCACATTTGACACATCAGTGTCACAGTGTCTAGCATCACAGGAACGATGAGTTACCTCTGTACAGAAAATGGGCAGACCAGTGCTATACCACTTAGAATATTTGAGCAAGACAATTAAAACCAGGTTTGAGGGCCACAGATTAAAAACACTCAACTTTGGCTTGATAGCCTAATTTTCTATCCACTAGACCAACAGAGCTCTCTCTATGTTATTGTTGTTGTTGGTAAGTGCTGTCAAGTCATAGATGACTCATAGCAACCCTATGAATGAAAGAACTAAAAACTTGTATGTTGTTGTTGTTATGTGCCATTGAGTCTCTTGCGACTCATAGCGACCCTATGTACAACAGCCCTAAAACTTGCTCTATCCCGTGCCAATCACACTGCCTCTGACACACCTATCCTGACTACCCCAGCCACTGAATCAATCCACCTCATAGAGGGCCTTCCCCTCCTGTACTGTACCTCCACCCTACCAAATATGATGTCCCTCTCCAAGGACTGGTCTCTCCTTACAACATGTCCAAAGTACATTAGACAAAGGGTCAGAATCCTTGCCTCCAAGGAGCAGCCCAGTTTGACCCTTTCCAGGATGAATTTGTTTGTTTTCCTAGCAGTCCGTGGTACCCTCAATACTCTTCTCCAGCATCACAACTTAAAGGCATCAATTCTCCTTCTATCCTCCCTAGTCATTGTTCAACTCTCTGATGCCTAACAAGTGATTGCAAAGACCATGGCCTGTATCAGGCACACCTTAGTCTCCAGAGAGACACTATTGCTCTTCAGTACTTTGGAGAGATCCCTAACAGCAGACTTTTCCCATTGTAATATGTCTTTTAATTTCCTGGCTACTGGTGCCAAGAGTGTTGACTGTGAAGCTAAGCAAGCTAAAGCTATGAACAATCTCAATCTCTTCATCATCATCCATCCTGATGCTGCCAATTGGTCGCGTGGTGAGAATCTTAGTCTTCTTGACATCGAGGCTCAATCCATATTGAAGGCTGCAGTTCTTGACCCTCTGCAGCAAGTGCTTCAGGTCCTCCTCAGTTTCAGCAAGCAGGGTCTTGTCATCTGCATAATGCAGATTGTTGATATATCTTCCACCAATTCTGACCCCACATTTCTCCCCATAGAGCCCAGCCTCCCAGATAATCTGTTCTGCATACAGGTTGAAAAGGTATGGAGACAGGTGACATCTCTGGCATACACCCTTCCGAATTTTGAACCATGCAGTGTTTCCTTGCTCTGTTCTGACGACTGCCTCTTGGTCCAAGTATAGGTTTTGTATTATCTCTCTCTAAAACTTGTATAACTTTCATCCTTTCTCCATATAAATAGAGTTTCTGAAGGCAAGCTATTTCAGAAGTGGATGCCACTCCTGCTTTCAAGCTTGTTTCAATAGGGAAGCTCAACCAAATACCCCCACCTCTATTCCACCTTCATAGAAATTTAACACCAACATAATTGATTTTTCAGGCCAGACAAAGGTTTTCAACAGTGACTATTTTTTTGAAAATAAATTATTTTTTTATTGATTTACATACAGTCATTCATATACATCATGTTTTGTATGGGGTAACACTATGGAATACAATGGAATACTTGAAGCACTCAGAGAAAGACTTTATAAAATACTTCCACATAATATGGGGGAGTCTAAAGAGTATTTTGCTGAGCAAAATACCTCAGTCACCTGAGGACAAATAGTGCATAAGAACACTATTGTGAAAATAGTAAAATAACTGAGTATTTATCAATTTACACTTATTTGTGATTATATGATCTTGAAGCAACAGGACTCTAGTTTCCAAAAGGACAAAGAATAAACTGTAAATAGGAGGCATCAGAGAGAACATAGTAGCATGTAAAATCAGTCGAGATTATATTTTAATTGACTGCTCTCCTTTAGAAGAATTTCATTTTCCGCTATACAAGCATTGTTGATGCATACCTTTGAGCCAGAACTGACCCATAGCCGACCCTCAAGAGATATTTAATCTCACAAGCGAAGATTTCCTATCCTTCTCCCATAACACAAGCACTGTTGTTGTTTGTTGTTTAATGCCATCAGGTCGTAGACGACTCATAGTGACCCTATGAACGAACAGCCTGAGCACTGTTCGTACATAGAGTTTCCAGAGGCAAGCCATTTTGGAAGTGGATGCCGCTCCTGCTTCCAGGCTTGATTTAGTTGGGAAGCTCCAGCCAACACTGTCC
>NW_006399751.1:17998350-18002023 GCF_000299155.1 Elephantulus edwardii | reverse complement strand
TTGTTGTTGTTTAATATTGTCGAGTCGTAGACGACTCATAGCGACCCTATAAATGTACAGCCTGAGCACTGTTCGTACATAGAGTTTCCAGAGGCAAGCCATTTTGGAAATAGATGCCGCTCCTGCTTCCAGGAACACAAGCATTAGGTACTTGATATTTTAAAGTTCAAGGTCATCTCAGTCATTGTACTTTCTCTAAAGAGAGTATTTATCGTGATCAAACTGTGAAATAAGAAGTAAAAGATATATTACTACTTTTCAAATATCTCAATCATCAGAGAGATATATTCTTTATAAAAGTTTTGACTAATATGAAGTATTCCATTCATTGCAATAAACTCACTAATACTACACATATATCTCTTATGTGAACAATCACTGTAAAAGTCATTATCTTAATCATCACATAGTACTGTTATTATATATAGCCAAAAGTTAGAGTCAAATAAAGTAACAAAATAATTTTATGTCTTTATTAGAATATATGCTTATACACCTTTTCTCATTTTAAAACAAGCTGTGTTCCCCTTCTGTTTCTACAATATCCTCTTGGACTAGGTATAGATTTCACACGAGCACAATTAAGTGTCCTAACATTCTCATTCTACTCAATGTTATCTATAACTTTTATGCACAGTGAAAGCCTTTGAATAATTAATAAAACATAAATAAACATTCTTCTGGTATTATTACTTGGATGATACAGCCTTACTAGCTGAAGCACTGGCCACAGAAGGTTAAACACTGCAAGTGTTCACTATGGATTGCATCTCATTGTCAAGAAAACAAAAGTCCTCACCACTGCCCTGATAGACAATGTCATCATAGATAGACCAAAGATTGTCTGCCAATGACTTCATCTTATTTGGATCCGCCATCAAAGACAGGAGATGTATTGTACTTGGGAAGTCTGTAATCAGGGAGCTCTTTAAATTATTGGGAAACAATGATGTGAGTTTGAAGACTAAGGTGCATCTGTTTCAAGTTGTGGTTTTTCAGTCACTTACTGAGCACTGGGCAATAAATAAGGCTGCATCAGAAGAAGAATTGATGTCTTTGCGCTGTGGCATTAGAGAAGAGTGTTGAATTATCTCATGGATATCTAAAAGAATAAGCATGTGTCTTGGAGAATGTGTAGCGGAAGTGTTTGTTGGAGGCAACGGCGATAACTCATTGTCCAACTTTCACATACATAGAAAGCAGTTGAAAACACTGCCTTGAGTCAGAGACGGCTTAGCCTTTCAATTGACATATTTGCTCATGAGCATTTTAAAGAGTTTCTTGATAGCAGATTTTCCCAATCTATATATTCTTTGATTTCTTGACTACTGTGTCCATAAATGTTGATTGTGGATTCAAGTAAAGTAAAATCCTTGGCAACTTTATGTTTTCTCCATTTATAATGTTGTGGCTGATTGGTCAGTTGTGAGGATTTTGTTTTCTTTATATTAACATGTAATCCACCCTGAAGGATAAAGTCTTTGATCTTCAGTAGGTGCTTAAAGGCCTCACCATTTTCATTTGCATGAAGCAGGTCATAAGTTAGCAATCCTCCAATCATCATGTCACATTACTTATATAGGCCAGTTTCTTGCTTTATTTGCTCAGTATACAAATGTAATTCGTATGGCAATGTAATAGGGAGCTCTGGAAGCCTAGTGGTAACCAAAATGCACTGCAATTCCAAAGGCACATGGTTTGAATCCACCAGCTGCTCCACAGGAGAAGCGTGGACAGTCTTCTCCTGTGCAATCTACTCTCTTTGAAAAGCCACTGAAGGGTCAGTTATGGCTTGGTTCCAACTTGCCAGTATAGAAAAACAACAGCGATGTTAAAATTTCTTCCCATATTCTACTAATAATTTTCTGTGCCTTTTTCCTCAAACTTTGCTGTGATTAGAGTGAAAGTTTATGTATATTTTATTTAATGGCACTAATTGCAATACCTGTAATTATGTTTGCATTTTTCCCATTGTCTCACTGTTATTTCCGTTAATCCTTCCCTCCTATCTTCAAAATCTACCCTGAGGTAGTTGCTGCCTTGTGGATTTTATGTGGTTGATTATTTCAGATAGTGAGTGCCTCCCTTATGTTATTGCTCATTTACAGACCTGTCTAATTGTGAACTGAACCGTGGAGATTAATTTTATTGCATTCTCTTAGGGTAGGTAAGGACCATAGTCTGGAGGCTTCATTAATCTCTGAAGGGTCACTTGTCATAGTTGTTGTTGCTGGAGTTGTTGTGTAGCGCTGAGTCTGAACCGACCCATAGCTGACAGTCCAGCAAGTTTTCAGAGACAGCTGCACAGGAAGAAATTGCTCATCTTTCTCTTCAGAAGCAGCTGGTGAATTGATTTAAGCTGACTGCCTTTGGGATCACCGTGTCTTACCACTAGGTCATCAGGGTTCCCAAGCCCAGTAACTTGTATATTTTTTGCATTTTAATCTGATCTATATGTCCTTCAGTCTTTCTGTGACCTTATACTCTCATACTTGTTTCAGCATTTGTTGCCAGGACCATCTAATTCTTGTCACAGGGTTATAGCCTTTCTATTACTATCATCACTTATCAGAGTTCATAGAGGTTTCAGAGGCATGTTGTTTAGGAAGTGGATGCCACTGTTAGTCATCCTTTTATAAACTTTTAGTTATCTGAAAGTGTTTCATATTTTAATGATCAATACTTCATATAGAATAGCATCAAGTCAATTTAAACAAATAGTGACTCTAAGAACAACAAAATAAAGTATTTCCTGGTCTTGACTCAACTTCCATAATCTTTGATTTGTTTGAGTCCACTATTGCAGCTACTCATCTATCTCATTGAGGGTCATATTTTATTTTAGTTTTGCTAAACTTCTACTTTATCAAGCATCAAATTACTCTCCAAGGACTAGTCTAGTTGATAAAATATCCAGAATATATGAAAAGAAATCTCACTACCATCTCTTTTAAGGTAAATGATGACTTTAGAGACAATTATTCTGAGACAGATTTGTTTGTTTTATTGAACCATGGCATATTCAATACCCTTTGCCAGCAGATCTTTCTTAATGATTGCCAAGTTTTCAAATGCATACAAAGTGAGTAAAGATATTATAACTTAAGTCAAGTACACTTCAGTCCTTATAGTAGCATATCTGCTCTAACAGTTTAAAGAAAAGTCATCTGTAGCAGGTACTCCTAATGCGATAATAAAGTTTAATGTCTTTTTATGTTTTTACTCCTGCATCCACATGCATTGACTGTTGACCTAAGTTAATGATATTATTGACAAGGTCAATATTTTCTCATTTATCTTAATATTGGTTATTGGAAGTATTGTAGAAACTTTTGTTTTCTTTACAATGAGATAAGTTCAAGAGAGCAGACTATATCTTTAAACTTCATCAAAATGTGCATCAAATGCTCTATTTCAACAACCTAAATTGCTTCATCTACATATCTCATCATATATATTTTGCTCTTAGGTTTATTGTAAGTTATAGCTATCTTGAACTACAAACAGTAACAAATATATGTATATATGTGTGTGTTTATAGTTAAACTTTATATAGTACATATGTAGGTATATGTACATATTCTGTATATATATTTATACTAAATAGTACAAACATATACACTATATATATTTATACTCTGTATGGTATAAATATACACATATACTGTATATA
>NW_006399751.1:17995261-17998250 GCF_000299155.1 Elephantulus edwardii | reverse complement strand
ACACTCAATGACAATAACAACATAGTATAAATATACAAATATATTGTGAATATATTTGTACTAATCTCCTCTTATATAATTAACTGCCTCTGAAAACCCACCAGAGGGTCAGCTATGGGTTGCTTCTGACTCTATGGTATACAACAACAAATATATAGTATAAATATTTTAGAGGGACATCATGTTTGGCAGAGTGGAGGGGCGGCGAAGGAGAGAAAGACCTTTGATGAGATGGATAGATCTGTGACTGGAGAGGTGGGAATAAGTGCGTTTGAGATGGCTAGGTTGGCACAGGATAGAAGAGCGTATAGAGTTCTTGTACAAAGGGTCGCTATGAATTGCAAGCAACTCAATGGCACATAACAACAACAACATATAGTGTTACTATACCCACATGTACATTTTTTTGTTACTGTTCCAGCTCAAGACACCTATAACTCATATTAAACCTAAGAGCTAAATATCTGAACCTTGTCCTATCCTGTCCCATCCTCACCATTTCTGAGATGCTGAGTCACTTGTTATCTTCACTGTGTCAATCCATCTTATCAAGTGTCTTCATCACTTTCTCCAACTCCCCACCTTTCCCAGCATGAAATCTTTTTCCAAGGACTTACATTTCCTGGCAACATGCTGCAGAACAGTGAAACGAAGTTTCATTGTCTTTTCCTCTAAGGAGAATCTCTATTACTTGAGGGTACAAGACAGGTGTGGTTGTTCTTTTAAGAGTACAAGAAATACTTAGGTCCACACCACTACAACACCAAAAATCAAATGTATCAGTTCGTCTTTGGTTTGCTCTATTCATTGTCCAACTTTCAGATGCATAGGAAGCAACTAAAAATATCATTAGATCAGGTACATTTTAATCTTTAAATGGACATGATTGCTCTTTAGTACTCTGGAGGTCATTGGTATGACATCTTCCTATTGCAATGTATCTTTTCATTATTTAACTACCATGGGTGCAACTAGAGTGTTCCTTAAATATAATAATGGTAAAACTTCACCACACTTTAATCTTTTAGCTATGTATCATGACATTTGTGTGTTGGTTTTGCAGTAACGACTTTGGTTTGCTTAAATATTGAGATATATATGATATTGAAGACTTAGTCTTTTTGTTTGCAGCAAGTACTTTAAGTCCTCTTCATTTTCTGCAAGCAATATTGTGTAATCAGCATAACTCAGGCTGTTGAATCATTTTCCAATGCTGTTGCCACATTCTTCTTCAGATAAGCCAGCCTCTTGAATGATTCAGAACACAAACTGCATAGATGTGGATAAAGGATGCAACCTTCCTTAATTTCAAACCATGTGGTGTTTCCTTGTTCTCTTAGGACAACTACTTCTGGGTCTATGTATGAAATTTACATGGATACACATTCTAGTATTTCCATTCTTTATTCTTCTCAATGTTAATAATAATATTTTATGATCACATTGTGTCTTGCCTTTGCATAGTAAATAAAACCCAAGTAAACCATCCATCTGACAAACACAAGTAAACATCTTTTTTATATTCTTTGTTTTCAGACAAGGTCCATCTGGAAATAGAAAAAAATATCCTTTGAGCCAAGACCTCTTTTGAATTCAACTTAAATGTCTGGAAGTTCCATATCTATGTCCTACTCAGTCCTTTTTTAAAATAATTTTCAACAATATTTTACTTTCATGTGTTATTAATGGTATTGTTGAGTAATTTGTACACTGTTGTATCAGCATCTTTATATATAAAACCTTTTTTACGGTGTTCTGGTGGCTTATAAATAAGGAATTGCACTATCAATTTAAAGGCACATGGTTTGAATCCACTAGTGGATCCATAGGAGAATGACAGGTACTCTTCTCATGGAGCAATTAACTGCCACTGATAAGCTAGTGGAGGATTAGCTATGAGTCAGTCTCAACTCAAAGGTACACAGCAACAACATCAATCACTTTTAGTGTAGAGAGCTGATGTTGATATGTGTTGTGTGCTGTGCTATGCCTTAATATTATTTGTGGTGTATAAAATAATGGTTGTCTGAAGATTTCCACTCTCTTTCATGAAATGTGAACAGGTTGCCCACTATATGACAAAAGAAACAGTAAACATGTAATTAAGTTTATAATCTTAAAATAGAGAGAAAGTCCTATATTATTCATATGGGTTCAAAAAACAAGATATCATTTGAAGCCTGAGAGGGCTCAATTCACCTTGGCCAGGGAAGATCGAGATAAAAACAAAAGGAACCATCCTGCCGCCAAGAAATGAGGGACTTCAGTCTTAAAACTGCTGACTGTAGCCTGAAAACTAGGATTTCCCCTTGAAGTGTGTACATGAAGATTGTGTTTTTCAGAAATCTGAGAGAAAGTAGCCAAACCAAATCCAGACTTATAATCTACAGATACAAAAACTATTTTGTTTTAAGGCTCTAAATGGATAGTAATTTGTTATAATAGCAATAGAAAGCGAATAGACTATTGGATTATATAAGAAAACAGACTTGTTTTTACAATTCCCAGGAAATGCTTAATCAGGAAAGATGTAGAGAATGAACTATGGTTGTTATGCACCTTTGAATCAGAATCTACCAAAAGCTGACCCTCCAGTAGATCTTAAGAGGCTTACTGCCTTATTGAATGGGAAGAGATTATCCATTTATGGAGCAGCTAGTGAATTTGAACCAGAACCACTTGCCTTTGGGATTACAACATAGCTTCTTACAACTAGGCCGCCAGAGCTCCCTATAAAATGGACTAGTGCTTGCAAAATAGAGCATCTTGTAATCAAGAAGCTAGAAAGGAAGAGGTAAAGAGACAAATAAAGCACCGAGGGTCTTCTTAATTCTGCCTACATTTACATACAGGTAGGTGGATATTAGGGCTGTTAATACTAGAGGCATAAAATAATGCTGATCAAGTTCTTGTTATAGAATAGAATAACATTATACTTTTATGTAACAGCAATTCATTAAAAACCATGCTTGAAATAATTAATTTAAAT
>NW_006399751.1:17994516-17995124 GCF_000299155.1 Elephantulus edwardii | reverse complement strand
TATCTATATCTATATCTATCTATCTATATCTCCAAGAAGAATTTTACCATTAAAGATCCTTTACCATTAAGATCCTTTTGTATTCAAATTATGTTTTATTTTTATTGTTATTTAGGAAATGTACTCCACAAAACCATAGTGTTAGAAAAACAGAAAGAAACTAAAAACTTAGTAAGATATCTATATCACAATTTTATACATTGCTTAACAATAATATTTACACCAGAAGTTAAATTATATTGTATTTCAAAATACTATTTTTACTGAAATAAAAACACAACAAAAAATGGGACTGACATCAGGGTTGAGAAAAGGCAGAGAAGGAGGAGAGTAATGATGTAAAGTGTACTGGGGGCTGCAGGGGGAGTGAAGGGGGAGGGAGTGGAATAAAATACTATTTTTACTGAAAAAAAAACACAACAAAAAATGGGACTGACATCAGGGTTGAGAAAAGGCAGAGAAGGAGGAGAGTAATGATGTATACTGTATTGAAACAGATGAGGGAGAGAACTATTTAAAAGGGACGTATGATTGGGTATTATTGTCATGACAGGAGTTCAGAATGAAGGCTGCACAGTGGAGTGGACTTAGGGGGAGGGATTGCATAA
>NW_006399751.1:17991020-17994416 GCF_000299155.1 Elephantulus edwardii | reverse complement strand
GCTTAGGCAGCACATATACTAAAATTGGAACAATACAGAGATTAGTATGGCCCCTGTGCAAGGATGACACGCAAAATCTTGAAGTGCTCCATAAAGAGAGAGAAAAGAGAGAGATAGAGAAGCAGTGATACACAGGTCCTTTGCAGAACATCACCCCATCACCCTCCCCAGGGACATTACATAATTATAACTGATTAACATTCTTCCAGGAGAAGAATCACATGATGTTAAGAAAGCAGTAAGCTGTTTCAGACATCATGAAAAAACCAAAATAATGCTTCTTCTAAAAATTCAAACATAATGCAGACTAAATAAATACCTCAGACACAGAGAACCAGAAGAAATATGTTAATGTGTAGTACAGGTATAGTAAAAGGTATGAATAATGGAAGGAACAATGGAAGCCATTAAGAAAGTGAGTAGTCCAGAGACAGAGAGTCAAAAAAATATAATGAGGAGGAGCAATTTGAACAACTATGGTAGAAATGGAAAAAGATGAAAGAAAAAATTGAAATTATAGATAAAGAGATACAAGGACTTAAAACATCACAAGATAGAGTACAGCCAACACAGTACTGGACATAACAAAAATGAATGAAAATATAATCCAGAATGTTATTGTTGTTAGGTGTCCTTGAGTTAAACATGACTCGTAGCTACCCTATGAACAAAAGACCTGAAACCTGTTTCATCCTGTGTCATACCCCACTTCCTGATATACAAGAGCCCAGTGCAGCAATCACCCTACCATGTCAATCTACCTGGTTGAGGGTCTTCCTTTCCTTCACCAACCCTCCACCTTTCTTAGTATCATGTTCCTCTTCAATGAATAGCCCCTCCTGGAAACGTACCAAAAGTATGTGAATCATTCATCATTCTTGCCTCAAAAGAGCACTCTGGCTGCACCCTCTCCAAGACATATTTGTTTGTTCTTTTGACAGTCCATGGCATATTCAGTGCTTTTCTCCAAAACCACAGTTCAAAGAGATCAATTCTTCTTCTAGAATATTAAAACCAAAATGGTAAAAGTATACAACATGCTGGAGGGGCAGAAAAGTAGAATAGAAGAGACAAAATAGAGAATCCGTGAACTGGAAGGCAAAAGCCTCAATGGAAACGTACTAGGAGAAAAATTAGAGATGAGACATAAAGAAATTGAAGAAAACATTAGCATCAAATGGGATGGTATCAAAGGAACAATATACATACAATCGAAATTCCAGAACATGAGGGGGTGAGGGGAAAATTGTGAAAGAGGTACTAAAAGAAAACTTCCCAGATTTAATGAAGAAAGGAAAAATCCACATCCAAGAAGCTCAGCCAACACCAAATAGATTTGATTCAAAAAGAAAAACACCAAGACATATCATAGTCAAATCCTCCAAATTAAAAGATGGGTATAGAACACTAAAAGCAGCATAAGAAAAAAACAAAGAACCAACACAGAGTAGAAACAATTATATTAAGTTCTGATTGCTCAGCAGAAACCATGTGAAGTAGAAGACAATTTGATGGCCTAGACAGAAAGTTGAAAGAATTGCCAGCCAAAAATCAGCAAAGCTGTCCAGCAGTTATGAAGGAAAAATCAGGTCATTCACAAAGAAGGGACTTAAGGAATTTGTGAAGACAAGACCAAAAAGACAAGAAATTTAAAAGGAAAGTCCTTCACACCAAGACATCAAAGGAAAAGTGAGCGGGCCATACTAACTAGATGCAACAGAAACACATCAAAATGATAACAATAAAACCTGGTCTATTAATAATTACACATAATGTGAATGGACTGAATGTGCCAATTAAGAGAAAAAGAATAGTAGAATGAATTAAAAAGGTAAAGCCCATAAATATGCTGCCTAAAAGAAGATACATCTAAGAAACGAAGGGGAAGACAGACTCAAAATCAAAGACTGGAAGAAAAATTTACCAAGTAAATGGCATCCACAAAAAAAAAAAAAAGAACAAGAGTAGAAATACTAATCTCTGATAAAATAGACTGCAGGATTAAAACCACTATAAAAGATAAATAAGGACACTATACATTAATGAAAGTCACAATAGATCAGAAAGTCATAACTTAGTCAACATTTCTGCACTAAATGATACACCTGAAAAATACTTTAAAAAAAAACAAACCAACAAACTGTTAACAGAAATGAAGAAAAAATAGATAGAAACACAATAGTGACAGGACAATTTAATATAGAATTCTCACCAAAGGATAAGTTAACTTAAAAAAACTTAACAAAGATGCGGAAGATCTAAACTATCAATAATCTAGCCTTTTTTTTTCATCTAGCCTTGTGAATGTATTCAAGGTACTGCATACAACTAAAAATCAATTCACTTTCTTTTCAAGTGTGCATGGTGTAATCTCCAGAATTGATCATATATTAGGACGCAAAGCAAGCCTCAACAAATTAAAAAATATTGAAATGATACAAAGATTCTTCTCAGACCATAATGCCATAAAACTAAAAATTAACTACATGAGAGAAAAGCTTACAAAATTATGCATGTGGGAGCTAAATAAACACCCCACTGGAAGACGACTGGGTTATGTAAGAAATAGAAAATGAAATTAGAAAGTTTCTTAACAGATGAAAATTAAAACACGACATATCATAACTTCTGGGATGTAGCTAAGGCAGTCATCAGGCAGCAGTTCATAACAATAGGCACACACATGAAAAAGGAAGAAAGAAAATGAATGAAACTTACAAACTAATGCAACACTTCTATCAAATAAGAAAAAGCAAACAAACCAATAATCTAATTACACAGCCTTCAGCTGTTGTTGGTTGTCTTTGAGTTGAGCACAACTCATAGTGATCCTATATACAAAAAAAGCCTGAAATCTTTCTATAACTATCAACATTTATCAAAGTTCATAGCGTTTCTGGAGGAACAATTCTGGATGTCACTTCTGCTTACAGAAAGAAAGAAAATTATAAGGCTATCAAGCTGAAATCACTGAGATACAAGACAGAAAATTCCTTGAAGCCATACAAAAACCAGGTCATAAAAATAATTTTCCACCAAAAAATGCCTGGACCAGATAGCTTCATGGCTGAATTCTACCAAACATTCAGAGAAAATCTATCACCAGTTCTACTTAAATTATTTCTGAAAAAAAAAAAGCACAAATATAAAAAGTAGAAACACTTCCAGAGTCATTCTATAAAGCAAGTATAACTCTAATAACAAAAAACCAAAGATATTACTAAAAAAGAAAAGTACAGACCAATATTTCTAATGCAAAAGTCATTAACAAAACCCTGTTGTTGTTGTTATGTGCTGTTGAGTCGTTTGTGACTCATAGCGACCCTATGTACAACAGCCCTAAACCGTGCTCTACCCTGTGCCAATATCATTGCCTCTGACACACCCATCCCGATT
>NW_006399751.1:17977785-17987810 GCF_000299155.1 Elephantulus edwardii | reverse complement strand
GTTTAATTTTCCTCAGCTTCAGCTTGAACTTGCATGAGTAGTTGGTGGTCTGTTCCACAATCAGCTCCTGGCCTAGTTTTCACAGTTGATATTGAGCTTCTAGAACCAGCGGTTTTTTCCACAGATGTAATCGATCTGATTCCTATGCATACCAACAGGTGAAATCCATGTGTATAACCTATGTTTATGTCTCTTTAAAAATGTATTTGCAATGATTAAGTCATTGATTGTGCAAAATTCAATCATTATATCTCCAACTTCATTTCTGTCACCAAATCCATGTTTTCCAAATACTGATTCTTCTTCCATGTTCCCAACTTTTGCGTTCCAGTCGCCCATTATTATTAATGCATCTTTATTGTATGTTCGATCTATCTCTGACTGTAAGAGTTGGTAGAAATCATCTATTTCTTCTTCTTTGGCTCTGGTTGTTGGTGCATATATCTGAATGATAATCCCTAGACAAAAAAAAAATCTAGCACCATATAAAAAAAATCCTCATGACCAAGTGGGATTCATAACAAGTATGCAAGTTTGATACAACATACAATCAGTGTAATTTATCAAATTAACAAAGCAAATAATAAGAATCACATAATCCTTGCAATTGACACAAGAAAGATATTTGACAAAATCCAACATTATTTCCTGATTAAAATAAAGAGCAAATTAGGAATAGAAAGAAATTTTCTAAGCATAGTGAAAAGTATCTATGCAAAACCAAGAGCCATATCATTCTCAATGTTGTTGTTGTTATGTGCCATCGAGTCACTTGTGACTCATAGTGATCCTATGTACAACAGCTGTAAACCCTGCTCTATCCTGTGCCAATCACATTGCCTCTGACACACCCATCCCGATTACCACAGTCACTGAATCAATCCACCTCATAGAGGGTCTTCCCCTCCTGTGCTGTCCCTCCACCCTGCTAAGCATTATGTCCCTTTCCAAGGACCTGTCTCTTCTTACAACATGCCCAAAGTATGTCAGACGAAGGAGTAGCTGGTTTAACCCTCTCCAGGATGAATCTGTTTGTTTTCTTGGCAGTCCATGGTACATTCAATACTCTTCTCCAGCACCACAGCTCAAAGGCATAAATTTTCCTTCTGTCCTCCCTAGTCATTGTCCAACTCTTTGATGCATAACAAGTGATTGCAAAGACCATGGCCTGTATTAGGCTCACTATAGTCTCCAGAGAGACACCGTTGCTCTTAAGTACTTTAGAGAGGTCCCTAACAACAGACTTTCCCATCTCAATACGATTTTTTATTTCCTGGCTGCTGGTGCCAAGAGTATGGACCGTGGAGCCAAGCAAACTGAAGCTGTGAAAAATCTCAATCTCTTCGCCATCCATCCTGATGCTGCAAATTGGTCCAGTGGTGAGAATCTTTGTCTTCTTGACATTGAGCCTCAGTCCATACTGAAGGCTGTAGTCCTTGACCCTCTGCAGCAAGTGCATGAGGTCCTCTTCAGTTTTAGCAAGCAGGGGTGTGTCATCTGCATAACACATATTGTTAATAGAACTTCCATCAATCCTGACATCACACTTCTCCTCACAGAGCCCTGACTAAAACCATTTTCTTTGCAAACAGGGACCAGACAACTATGCCCCCTGGCACCACTCTCATTCAATATTGTATTGAAAGTATTTGCAAAGGCAATAAGGCAAGAAAAGGAAATAAGAGCTATTCACATCAGCAAAGAGATGGTGAAACTGTCACTATAACACAGACGATATGATAGTATACAAAGAAAACCCCAAAGACTCAAAAAAAAGAATCCCTGTTAGAGTTAGTAGACCAATTTTGTAGAATAGCAGATACAAGATCAATATACAAAAGTCAGTGATATTCCTCTACAATAACAAAGAAAATATGGAGAAGGAAAATAAGAAAGCAATACTATTAATAATAGCAAATAAGAAATTAATTTACTTGGGAATAAACCTAACTAATGATATAAAAGACCATTACAATGAAAACTACAGAATACTTCTGGAAGAAACAATAAAATATCTAAATATAAATGGGGGGAAACGTTCCCTGTTCATGGAGATTCAATATAGTGAAAATGATAATCCTACCAAAAATAATCTACATATTCAACACAATCCCAATATAGACACCAAAATCATTTTTTAAAGAGATAGAAAAGGGAATTGGAAAGTTTATTTGAAGGGAAAAGAGACATCAAATTAGAAAAGCACTTCTGAAAAACAAGAATAAAGTGGGAAGCATAGAACTCTCTTCTCTCAAAACCATCCCTACAGCTGTAATAACCCCCCAAAACATGTTACTGGTACAATGAAAAGCACACAGATGAATGGAACAGATTTGAGAACCCAAAAAGTAACTCATCTGTCTATGGTAAACTGATACTCAACAAAGAATCAAAAGCTAGCAAATGTGGAACAAGAACCTCTTCAACAAATGATGTTGGCAAAACTGGACTACTACCTTCAGAACATAGGATTCTGGGGCTTCGTCTGACGTACTTTGGACATGTTGTAAGGAGAGACAGGTCTTTAGAGAGGGCCATCATGCTGGGTAGGGTAGAGGGACAGGGCAGGAGGGGAAGACCCTCTATGAGGTGGATTGATTCAGTGACTGGGGTAATCGGGATGGGTGTGTCAGAGGCAATGAGGTTGGCACAGGATAGAGTATAGTTTAGGGCTGTTGTACATAGGGTCGCTATGAGTCACAAATGACTCGACGATACATAACAACAACAACCTTCAGAAAGCCGAAACAGGATCCACTCCTCACACCATACACAAAAATCAACTCAAGGTGGATCAGAGGTTAGGTAAAGCTCCAAACCATAAAGATCATAAAAGAAAAAATGAGACAGAGCTTAGAAGGCCTAGACAACGGTATTAAAAGGCTGACAAATACAGCTAGAAATAGACAACCAGTAGAGGATAAAATTGATGAATGGGAACTTCTAAATATAAAAACTTCTCTACTTGAAAATTTTTTCCCAACATGATGAAAAGAAATCCTACTTACTTCAATAAAACTGTTGACAATACTATCTCAGACAAGGGGCCCATAACAGAAGTTTATGGAATACTACTGGTCCTCTACAAGAAAAAGACTGATAACACAATTAAAAAATGGGAAATTTTTTACAGAGGAAGACATTCGGATGTCAACAGACACAAAGAAATACTCAAAATCACAGGCAATAAGAGAGATGCCAGTCAAAACCACAATGAGATGACATCTCTCTCCAGTTGCAGTGGCAAAGTTTAAGAGGACAGCAAGTAATAAATGTTGGAGAGGATACAGAAAGACAGGAACTCTCATACACCATTGGTGGGATTGTAAAATGGTACAACTTTGGAAGGCAGTAGTGCATTTCCTCAAAAAGCTAAACATAGAAATTCCTTATGGCCCAGCTATTTCACTGCTAGGAATATACCCAGAGAAAATTAGAACTGAGACGCAGAAGGACATTTGTACACCGGTGTTCACAGCAGCAATATTCACAATAGCAATAATATGAAAACAGCCCAAATATCCAACCACAATTGCATAGATTGAGAAATTGCGGTACATTCACACTTTGTAATAATATACAGTTTTCAGAAGTAACAATTTTGAAAATTGTGCATCACTTGGGAGGGGCTGGAAAGCATTATGCTGAGTGAACTCAGTCTCATAAGAACAAATATTACATAAGATCATTATTGTAGACATAAAAAGATAACTAGTAAAATGTGTATGAAGATCCAAGTTGGGGAGAGTAGGAGCACAGGGTAAAGGATAGGCAGGGAGAAATCAAAAGGTTGAACAATTTGGATGGGTAAAGGAAATGGGAAAGATCTTGTGGGGATGTGGGAAGACAGCATAATGATGAGCATAGTTAATGATGATTAATTTTATAAAACAACAAATGGGAATGACTGTAACAATGCAAATGAAGGATAGAGGGAAACACAATGTGTATGAACTTTGTCAACAAACCAGTATAAAATAAAAAAAATTAAGAAAATTAATTTTATGTTATACTATTATTCAAAACTTTAAAATTCAATATCAACTTTGAATGAGTATATATTATTCCTATCAAAGTTACAAATTGGTCTAATTAATGTAACAATTAACCTTATTAACATGAAAAAAAATTTTAATTTTCATTAAGTTTGCTCATTTAGTTTCAGATTTTTTTATCTAATAATTATTCTGTTGCCAAATGTAGATGCTATAAATTAGTAATAAATTAACACATGAATATAAAATACTTTAGCATAAAGTATTAACATACCATAAATTTTACTTATTCTTTATTGTTTTTAGGTGTCACCAAGTCTACTCAGACTCACAACAAATCTACACACAACAGAATGAAACAAAGCCTAATTCTGCAGTCTTTAAACAATCTCTGACACTCTGGTGGCCTCATGGGTCGGGAGTTGTGTTGCCAACCCAAAGTCATGCCCCTTGACTTTGAACTATATAAACTTTTGTTTTCATTATATTTTGCTTTCAAATTCCTTGCTTATACAAAATATTTTTTGCTAGGAATAATAACTACTGTGTCATTCTAATTAATCTGATTAGAGAATTAGGAAAAAAGGAGCTTTAGAACAGCAATAATTAATGGAAATTCAAATTTCTATAAACTAGGAAGGCAGGCAAGTGGAATATCTCCCAACTGTTTCCTCTTTTTTGCTATAAAACAGAAAGAAAAAAAGCAAAGACAATTATTGGCCCAGATTTTAACATGATTAGGAGATTTCATGCATGATTTCCTTAAGGAAGGCTCTTGAGATAATTTTGTATATTGCATATTAATGTGTGACACCATATTAGTAATATAGAAACATAACTGTGACTCCTTCTCTCTGTTTCTAGCTTCTCATTTCTTTAGTATAGTTTTTTTTGTAAAATATACTGAGACAATCTTTGAAGGACCAACATAATATAGTTGCTTCAGAAAATATTTTCGCTGAAAAAAAACCCTTATTCTAGGATATTCTTTTAAATGGTAAGACAAAATGTATGCAATCGGTTGGGGTAAAATGATAAGAATCTATCTGGTAGGAGGTGATAAAACAGTAAGTAAATTAAAACTCTTAGTACCATTTTTTACTCATGGAGAATGTTGTTGTTAAGTATCACTGAATCACTTGGGACTCATAGTGACCCTATGTACAACAGCTGTGAATCCTGCTCTACCCTGAGACAATCTCATTGTCTCTGACACATCCACCTATATTATCCTAGTCACTGAGTCAATCCATTACATCCTGTGTCATCTTCTACTGCTGTCCCTCCACCCTCCCAAGCATGATGCCCCTCTCCAAGGACTGGTCCCTCTTTGCAACATGCCCAAAATATGTCAGATGGAACTTCAGAATTTTTGCCTCCAAGGAGCAGTCTGGTTTTACTCATTCCAAGACGAATCTGTTTTTTCTTCTCGCAGTCCATGGTATATTCAATACTCTTCTCCAGCACCACACTCAAAGGCATTGATTCTCCTTCTGTTACCTCTAGTCATTGTCTAGCTTTCTGATACATAGCAAGTAACTGCAAAGACCATGGACAGGATCAGGTACACCTTAGTCTCTAGACTGATGTTGTTGCTCGTCAGTACTCTAGAAAGGTCCCTGAAAGCAGATTTTCTCAATGAAATTAATCTCTTATTTTCTTGGCTGATGGTACTAAGAGTGTTGACTATGGAGCCAAGCAAACTGAAACTGTTAACAATCTCCACCTTTTCACTGTCTATTATGATGCTGTCAGTCGGTCCAGTGATGAGGATCTTTGTTTTCTTAATGTTGAGCTTCAATCTGTATTTAAGGATGCAAGCCTTGATCTTTTGTAGCAACTGTCACAGGTCCTCCTTAGATTCAGTAAGCCAGGTTGTGTCATCTGAATAACACAGTTTGTTGATAAATCTTCCTCCTATCCTGATGCCACATTCCTTCTCATAGAGCCCAATCTCCCAGATGATCTGTTCCACAAATAGATTGAAAAGATATATGGTGTGAAGATGCATCTCTGGCATACACCTTTCCTGATTTTGAACCATGCAATGTTCCCTCCTTGTCCAAACAGAGTTTTTGCATAAGCACAATCAAGAGTTTTGAGATTCCCATTCTTCTCAGGGTTTACCACAGTTTGTTGTGATTCACAGTCAAATGTCTTTGCATAACTAATAAAACAGAGATAAACATTCCTCTATTGTTCTCTCTTTTCAGCCAAGATTCATCTAACATTGGCTTTTAATATCCCTAGTACCACAACCTTTTCTAAACCTAGCCTGAACATCAGGCAGGTCTCTGTTGATGTGCTGTTCCAGTCATTTTGGGATAATTTTCAGCAGGGTCTTGCTTGCATATGATATTAATGATATTATTAGACAATTTCCACACCCTGTCAGGACACCATTTTTGGCAATGGGAACAAATATGGATGGATCTCGTCCAGTGATTTGGCCAGGTGCTTGTCCTCCTGATTTCTTGGCACAAGTGGTGAGTGCATGTAGGGCAAGTGTCTATTTGTTGAAATATGTCAAATTGGTATGACGTCAATTCCCAGGGCCTTGTTTTTTGCCAGTTCCTACAGTGCAGCTTGAACTTCCTCCTTCATCACCAAAGGCTCTTGATTTTATGTTGTTGCATAAAATATTTCTGCATCAACCAATTCTTTTTTGTACAGTGACTCTGTATACTCCTTCCATATTCTTTTAATGCTTCCTGGATCATTTAATATTTTGCCCGAAGTATCCTTAAGTATTGCATTTCGATGCTTGAATTTGTTTTTCAGTTCCTTCAGCTTAAGAAATGTTGAGCAAATTCGGCCCTTTTGATTTTCTGACTCCAGCTCTTTGCACATATTATTATAATACTTTATTTTGTCTTCCCATGCTGCCCTCTGAAATCATCTACTCAGATCCTTGAATGATAAGTAAGGCTTTCTATTGCAAATGCCCTTAAATCAACACACACACACACACACACACACACACACACACACACACACAAATACTTGAGCTTAAGAAGGATATAAAATTAAATTTTTAGATTTAACTAGTTAATCAATGACACTAAGCTAAACAACTTATCTCAATAATAAAAAACTATACACTATATTCTATAGTTAACACAATGGTGATAATCTATTTTCGTGTTACATGTTGTGCTATTCTCAGCATTTTAAAACACATAAATTAGAAAGTGTATTTCTTAAGAAGGGTTTTGTATAGTAATTTTAAGATAAAAAAATCTGCACCAAACTTACTTTCACATGTCCAAGAGTAATTTTGAATTAAAAAAGCAAACCCCTTTCATTTCATTCTAAAATAATTGGACAAACAAAAGAAATAAGTAGCGGGGAATGTAGGATATCATACATAAGTCACTTTGACATACATGTTTACTTAATAGAAATGTAGCCCAATTTCCTAATCTAATTGTGGATTATTGTAAGGACAAATGCAAAGTTAGAAATAACAGGAAAGTACTCAGAAAAGGACAAGGCTGGTCTCAAAGAGAAGTGGAAATTTTTTTCTGAAGAAAACAATAAATGATCTTGCTTTATTTTTTGTCTTCCTAGCAGTAATGCATAATCTTTACTCTGTATTCAGACTACCTCTCATGAGAATGACTCAGCTATTTATTCTACTGTCAATTCTTTCTTCTTCTATCACTAGTACTCCAAGTAAACTTTTATGCAGATCTCAGAGATAAAATATCTAATTGGTGTTATTCATTGAATTGTGTCCTCCCGAATATGTGTTGAAATTTTAAGGACAAATACAAAGAGAAAGTGAATTTTATTTAACACTGTTGAAAATAAGGAAGGAAGCCTCGATCTAACCCATTCTTTCAAAATTTTGTTTATTTGATAACCTATAAATATAAAGCCTGTTTCCTTGGAGACTTGAGAGCCATCTATTTTGAAATAAAGTCATAAAAGAAGATCACAACTCTTACTCTCAGCTTCTTGGTAGAAAATAAGTACTCCAGGTATGTTGTCATAAATATACTTGAAGAAAAGCAATTTTATATTGAAACCACGAATGTAGAGTTTGTACATTCTCAGTTATGTGTTGTGGCTATGTGACACAGAATCAAAGCTAACTCATACCTGGCTCTTCATTAGATTTTCAAAACCTGTAAATCACATGGAAGCTGATTGTCCATCTTTCTCTCTTAAAGCAGCTAGTGGATTCTAAGCACGTTTCTTCAAGTTGGCAGAGCAAATCCTTTACCTCAGAGGCCAACAGAATGCCACATGCAGTTACATAGAGGACACAATTTCATTTTGATTTTGCTGTTTCTTCATGAAATTTCCAACAGTGTATAACAGTCTGGTTTAATGTCTATTCAATAATAAGACTTTACCTTCTCTTCTATTTTATGGAGAGGGTCTAGGTTGGAAGTACCTTTTTTCATATATGTCCAACAAAATTTGAAGCTGTATACCAATGGAGAAGAGTATTGAATGTACCATTGACTGCCAAGAAAACAAACAGATTCATCGTAGAGAGGGTTAAACCGGGCTGCTCCTTGGAGGCAAGGATTCTGGTGCTTCGTCTGACATACTTTGGACATATTGTAAGGAGAGACAGGTCTTTGGAGAGGGATATCATGCTGGGTAGAGTGGAGGGACAGCGCAGGAGGGGAAGACCCTCTATAAGATGGATTGATTCAGTGACTGGGGTAATAAGGATGAGTGTGTTGGAGACAATGCGATTGGCACAGGATAGAGCAGGGTTTAGGACTGTTGTACATAGGGTCGCTATGAGTCGAAAACGACTCGACGGCACATAACAACAACAACAACAACAACAACATACCAATGGAGGTACTACCACTTGATAGTAAGGTTTTCTTCTTTCTGTTAATGAAGATATGTCAGTATAGGGAGTGTCCTAAGTGTTATCATTTCCAAATTATAAAAGCAGCAGCATTGAGACAAAGAGAATAAACTGTTCATGGAGTGATGGTGGTGACAGAAGAAAATGCCACTATGAATTCATACTTTTCCATGCTCAATCCTATTGCTGCAGTCATTGAGTTATTCCATCTCCTTGAATGTCTTCCTTTCCTTTGCTGATGTTACACTTTTGCAAGCATCATGTCCTTTTCCAAGGACTAGTCCCTCTTAATAACATGTCCAAAGTAATTGAGATGAAACATAATAATTGCTGAAGAATGACAGCTACAGCATATGCTATAGCCTTTTCACCTACATATATCTGTTAATATTTTCTCTCTTCCTATACGTCCATTGGATGATTAGTGATTATTGTTATTGACATTGTAAGTGCATATATATGAGAGTATTATAACAATTTTCACTTCTTTTATACATTTATGTTTTCCTTTGTTTTGTGGTACCTTTTTTATTATCACCTCATTGTATATTGGTTTTATTCTTCAGTAATTATTATGTGTCATCTCAATTACTTCGGACATGTTATTAAGAGGGACAAGTGCAGATGGGATTTCTCCTCTAGAGAGGAGAATCCTCATGGAGGCATCTGCCTCTTTGGAGTTTTCTCTCCTGAAATATCTACTTTATCACTCAACAGAATATAAACAGTCTTTTGAAAAATTCTAAAGTCAGCAGATTGAATCCACAAATGGCTTCATGGGATGGGCTAGCTTCACTGAAGGTATATAGCCTTGGGCACTGATGGAAGGATGTCATAAGCTATAATCCAGTGGCCAGCAATGGGATAAAAGAAAGTTCTGGAGGTTCATTTTTACTTTGTTTTTGTGATGTGGGTGAATGTAAAAGCTCTAAGAGCATTTTATTTTATTCTAAGTGCAAGAAACCACGCTTTAAAAAGGATCCAAATTTCCAGCTCTCTGTTCCTAAACAAATTTTCTAAGTTTTTCTGTTAATGAAGCCACTATTTAGTGCACCAGGCAGAGATAAAGGTCCAAAGAATGTTTTTTGGGGTTTTGGTTTGCTTTTTTTTTTTTTAAAGACTATAATTGCTGTAATCAAGGATGCTTTGGGCAGAATATTAAATGATCCAGGAAGTATTAAAAGAAGATGGAA
>NW_006399751.1:17967314-17976495 GCF_000299155.1 Elephantulus edwardii | reverse complement strand
AAGACCCTCTATGAGATCGATTGATTCGGTGACTGGGGTAATAGGGATGGGTGTGTCAGAGGCAGTGCGGTTGGCGCAGGATAGAGCAGGGTTTAGGGCTATTGTGCATAGGGTCGCTATGAGTCAAAAACGACTCGACGGCACAAAACAACAACAACAACAATATACTTATTATCACACATAGGTTTGAATGATACTTCTATATTCATATTCCTACACTTTGTAGATGTATCCATATACATAGCAGAACAATCTGGACTTGTTCAACAGGTTGTGCCAAGAGATCTGGAGGATACCTAACAGCTCATCTGACTGGAAGAGATCCATATCTATTCCAATTTTCTCTATAATGATGAAGATCAATAATGTCTGTTTGGAGACTAAGGTGCATCTGATCCAGACCATCAGAATTATTTGTTATGCATCAGAGAGCTGGACAAAAATTGAGGATGACAGAAGATTCAATGTCTTTAATTTGTGGCAAGGGAGAAGGATATTGAACGTACTATAGACTATCAAAAGAATAAACTAGTCTGTCTTTGAAAAGGTGAAACTAAATTGCTTTTGGAGGAAAGGTTTTTGAAGCTTCATCTCACATTCTTTGGGTGTGTTTCCAGGAGGGGCCAGTCTTTGGAGAATGGCATTATGCTTGGAAGCATGGAGGGACAGCACAGGAGAAGACCCTAGATGCGATGGATGGTAATGGAGTAAGTGCGGTGGAGACAGAAATTGGCTCAGGGTAGTGCAGAGTTCAGAGCTATTATGCATAGGGTCACTGTGAATCACAATGGACTTGAAGACACATAACAATAACAACTATATACCAGAACAGATGACAAAGCAATGCAAACTTCTTAAAAGCACAAACACACAAAAGGAATTGGTATTATTTCAGATTTCAATATTTCAGATTAGTAGCAGAATACAGTCAAACAGCTTTAAAGTGTGCTCACAGGTACCTCAGCCTTAAGCTTGCATATTTAAGCCAGTGTTACAAAGTTCTCAACTGTGAATTATGGTCCTCCACCCCCAGTTGTCTAACAAACTTAGGCAAAGGCTTTTATCTCCAGTTAAAATGGTACATCAGGCTAAAGGTCCCATCTGTTGTCAGGTTTTCTGTCCTCTATTGTGGCTGCTATGGCTGCTGCTAACATAGGCCTGGCTGGTGCAAAAATTTTCAGGCCTGAAGATGTGCTGTATTCTCTTGGTGGAGAAAATCTTCCTCTTCTGCTGCTGGATCTGCTCAATTTAATGATGAGACTAGCCAATCCTCTTGTGGATTATTGAGACTGGCCAATCCCCCTTTTAGATAGACTAACATGTCCTATTTGCATATTCCCATTCACCAACATGGCAAAGTCAAATTTAATGGCTAGGAAAGTAATTGTAAATGATAAACACCATAATTCACTACCATAAAAGCTAAACAAACAAACAAACAAACAAAAACAAAAAACAAAAAAAAAACACCCCAAACCTAAACAACAAAACAAACAACTAAAGAAAAATTTTCATTTAAAAAAGAAATATTTTCTGATGATAACTAGAAATGGGTAAACAATTCCAATCTGCAAAAAAGAGTCACAGAAAAAAATACTAAGAAATGATTGTTGTGGTTGGGTTGATACGTGCTACCAAGTCACTTGCAACTCATAGCAACCCTATGTACCAAGAGATATCCTGTGCCAATAGGTCTCTCTGACACACTTACCCCCATTAGCTAAGTCATGGAATCAATCCATCTCGTCGGGGGTCTTCCTCTTTTGCACTGTTCCTCCACCCACTCAGGTGTAATCTCCCTCTCCAAGGACTGGTCCCTCCTTTCAACATGTCCAAAGTATGTCAGACAAAGCTTCAGAATCCTTGTCTCCAAGGAACAGCCTGGTTTAACCCTCTCTAGAACAAAGTTGTTTGCTCTTCTAGCCGTCCATAGTATATTCAGTACGCTTCTCCAGCACCCCTGCTCAAAGGGATCAATTTTCCTTCTGTCATCCCTAGTCATTGAACAGCTATAGCAAGTTAAAGTGAAGACCCTGGCCTGTGTCAGATGTATGTTAGTCTCCAGACTGACATTGTTGTCCTTCAGTACTCTGGAAAGGTCCCTGACAGGAGATAAAATTCATCTTTTGATTTCCTGGTTGTTCATATCAAGAGTATTGATTGTGGAAGAAATGATAAACTGTTTACATCTTTACCATTTAAATATTTTAGGTTTTTCTATTATTCTGTTTTTAGGATTAGTATTCTATTTCATGTACTAAAACACAAATGCAAAAGAATGCTATTTAAAGAGTAAAATTACTAAAACTTGTAATCATTATGTTTCTATTCATATTCTTTTAATTGGAAAAAAAGATTCTTTACTTCGGTGTCAGTTTCCAGCAAGGTATTCATTTCCTTCACCTGTTTCAACTTTCTAATTTTATAGAGTCCAAGGATGGTAAAAATGTTCAAAAGAAAGGCTCTGAGACTTATTCCATTTTTAGACTTGACTATTGGCCATCAAAACCATCAGATTTCACAGGAGCTATAATTCCCTGGGGCATTTGGTTCAAGCTAAAGGATCCTTTCTATTTCTGATAATATCAAAATGCAGACTACCTGCCTACTTTAAACCAAACTTATCTATGTGACGTTACACCTTGACAGCCTGCTCCAGATATTTCCCTCATCACCAATGGCAAAAATTCAAACTGCCAAGGAATATTTCTTATTGTACTCTGACACACAACATGTTGATTTTTCTGCTTCACTAGCAAATGAAAATGAAATTACCCACAGGGTTTCCCACTCTGAACAGTATTCTGTCATTCCTGACACTAGAAATTCGGTCTTCCTGTAGCAAAGCACTGTGGGCCTCTTCAGGGCAAGTTCCTTAGGAGCACACAAAATGCTTGGAAACGGAAATGGCAAGAATCTGTACCTTGTTTTAGGATGTAGCTGGCTTTAAAAACTATTTCTAAATCGAGATATACAATAATTTCATATTGCAATCTTAAAATATAAGGTAAATTTATTTCTATTTAAAAATATAATTATAAATGTAAGAAGGAAAAAATGGCAGCATCTCAGTTATTCAGTTTCTTGACGTCATTCCATTTAATTAAAGAAAAAAGAAAAACCAAGCAAATATTAAAAAAAAATGCAACCCAGTTCAATGCAATAATAGCATTAACCGACAGTGTTCTTTCTTTCCCTTTCCCCTCTTTCTGTAAGGCTATTAATACTCTTTTTAAAGGATCATCACCATTTTTATTTCTATTTGAAATTACTTAGCCAGTACATGAGCAGTACATATTATATTTTTATATTCATTCTTTTGACAACTTTGATTTTTGTTGAGTCTCAACCAACTCCCAGTTGACTTTCCATTGGTTTTCTGAGGCTGTAATTTGCATGAGAAAAGACTGCTCATCTTTTCTTAAGAACCACCAATGAGGTCTAGTTTTTGTGTTTGCAGCTTGACTCTCTATGGACAACACCATCAGGTTGGTAAGGAAGTCCGGAGGTACAGTGGTTCAATGCTCAGCTGCAAACCAAAAGGTTGGTAATTAGATCCCACCAGCCAGTCCTCAGATAATAGATGTAGCAGTTTACTTTAATACATATTTACAGCCTTGGAAAAAACAAGGGACAATTCTACTTCATCCTACAGTACAGCTTGGAGTTGCAATCTACATGATGGCAGTGGACTTGAGTGAGTTTTAAGACTAGAAATGTTTGTCATATAACAATGAAAATGAACATAAAACTAGTTGTTTTTAGGTGTCACCGAGGAGTGATCTTCACCACCCTCATAATCTCTGGAATGCTTAAGCCCATTGACAGTTACTGTGTCAGTCCATCTCATTGGGAGTCTTCTCTCTCCCTCTTACTCTCCACTTTTCACAATGTGTAGTGGATATCACTTATTCAATTCTTCCTAGATATCCACAAAAACCTGAAGAAGAATTGCTACGAGTCCGAACCTCCTCTGTTTCAAGTGCTTTTGTAAGTGCTATTTGAGGTTTTTCTCATTTGGATCTCTTATAAGTGTGGCATAGCTGTATGGAATTTAAGACACACAGAGAGAGAGTCATTTGTCAGAGTCATAAAGCTCTGTACACCTAGTATTGTTTTTGGTGTTGTTTACCATTGAGTCAGAACTGAACTGTAGGTGACCCTCCAGCAGGTTTTCAGAGGCAGTAAGATACACAGAAGGAGATTGTTTATCTTTCTCTCTTGGAGTAGCTGGTAGATTTGAACCATATACCTTTGATTTTGGCAGCATAATTCCTTAGCAGTAAGCCAGCAGAGCACCCTATGACTAGTCTTAGATTTACACTAAAGCAATCTGACTTTGAAGCACACTATTTTCAATGCCACTGTGCATGTAATATACAGAGTAATATACAATGGAAGATTTCTAGTAACAGAAGCATTGATGTAAAGGAATGCAAAAAAGCCCTTGGAAGTAAAACACCTGGCGGCAACATCACAAAGGTATAGGCTTTTGCAGAGAAGTCATGTAAGGATCCTCAGACAGTCGCACAGCTGGTAGAAGAGACTCTTTAGCCCAGTTTCTAAGACTATAATTTCCTCCAACTATTGAGTTTTAAAGTAAAAATGTCATACAGAAATTATAGTAAACGGTGTTCTTACCAATTCCCCAAATGAAATATCCAGTAAAATATCAGAACCTCATGTTATCATCTTTTACATATTGAATAATGATTACAATAACCAATTCCAGAATACACCTTGGATTCTTGAATTCACCAAAAGCTACATCGTAAAGAAAAACTGCATGACAGCTGGTAATTCTATATCTGAAAGATGTGTCATTTTCCTGGATAGAATACTTGGGGAATTCTCATGGTCTGACACACAGAAACCTAGAATTATCCCTTAGATTTTTAAACTACTTTAAAATGATCTACCTACAACCAACAGCTGGTTCCCAACCTGCCTGCCAGTTTCAGTGAAAACTCTCATCAACAGCCTGTGGTGCAATGTAAGCCTATTGCTTTTACACTCAAATTTACTGCAGAAAAAGTAATTTTAAAGCCCTTGACTATAACGGTTGTGTTTTGTAAATATGATGGGAGATCCCTGCTCATTCTAGCCTCTAATCCTGTCCTTGCTTCCTGTAAAGATTCTTTCTTATGTTTTCATCTAATTCAATTTTATTTTCCATTTTACTAGTTGTAGCACCATTACCCTGTATTTCTCCCTTCTATCTCTATCTACTGTCCCTCCTCCAAACTCTTTTCCATTTCCACTACTTTATAGCTCTTATTCATACCTCTAAATTCAAACTCACAAATTAATAAATTATATTCTAGTCAGTATTGAAAACTTTGTTACAGTTCTTTTTACCAATTCCTTTGAGGCAACTACATCTCTTCCTCAGTTTCTTTTGTTTTTCCTTCTTTCTACTATGTTTTTAATTTTGCCTGACTTCAAAGGACCTTTGTTCCACTTGATGTCCTTGGGCCTCCTCCTCTTTATCATTCATGTCAATTGATTGTTATATGTTAACAATCTAAAAAGTTTAATAGTTTAAATGTCTCCCCATGACCTAATGAGCCTATGTTTTCATTCTTGTTAGTTATTATAGTTAATTTTTCATCCAGCAACCCATTCCACTGTCCTCAAATCATTGTTAACTCATGGTGACTCGTTGAGTTTTTTGGCCACATAGATTAGAAATTATGAACTCATGTCTGATTTCAAACTCTCAGTGCCCTATCTTATCAATTCTACTTGTAATGCATTTAAAATATTTGAGTCTTAGGTTTTTAAAAACATGGCCTTCTCTTTCTATTATCATGTTGGCCCTTTCCAATTAATATGAAATAGTAATTTCCTCAATTCTTACCTCTCAATCCTGGAAACCACTTTTTTGTTTCTCATTTCTATAATTGTGTTATTTAGATAATTTTATATAAAGAGAAAAATGCAGACTATAACCTTTTATAATCTCTCAGGAATTACCCTTGAGAGATTTATCTAAATAGTTGAATAAATAAAATTTTTATTCCATGTTCTTGAGATGGTGAATAACGCTGTTATGAACATTGGTGTACAAGTCTCCATTTGTGCCTCAGTTCTCATTTTCTCATGGTATATTCCAAGTTGTGGAATAGCTAGGTCATATGAAATTTCTATATTCAGCTTTTTAAGGAAAGGCCAAAATGCCTTCCAGAATTCTTATACCATTTTACAATACTACCAAAAATATCTAAGTGTTCCTATCTTGACACATCCTTTCCAACATTTATGACTTGCTGCCCTGTCAAACTTTGCCACTGTTCCTGGAGTGAGATGTATCTCATTGTGGAACCTGCCAGATGCCCAACCACAATCAAATGGATTGAGATTTTGTCGCATATACACAACACGCAGAAGCAATTATTTTTTAATATTACCTAACTGGGAGGAACTGAAGAGCATTGTGGTGCGTGAACTAACTCAGTCCCACAAGGACAAACAATGTATAAAATCATTATTGTAGAGTAAATATGAAGATCCATGGAGTGGGTTGGGGGGGTGAGGTTGAGAGTGAAAGCAGAGGGGTGAGGATGTGTGTGGAAGGAGGGGATTAATCATGGGATTGTACAAATTGATGAGAGGGTAGAGGGAAATTGGAATAATCTGGTCTGGAAAACAATGCATCTGAATTTTGTAAATAAACTGGTAAAATAAAATTAAATTTTAAAAAAGCTGAACATGGAAATTTTTAAAAGTATTCCTTTTTATTTCTAAGTAGTAGTCTATGGTATGAATGTGTAATAATGGGTTTAACGCTTTACTTATAATCAAATCATAGTAATAAAGGAAATATTAATAGTAATTAAATAAATTAAACCTATTAAAGTTGGACAACAAATAGGGATGACTGAAGGGTAATTGACGCTTTTGGATCATGATGCTGGTGACGGGTCCTGAATATCCCATTATGTGCTAAAAGAACAAACAAGTCTGTGTTGGAGGAAGGTGACCACGTTTCCCCTTAAAAGCAAGGACACTATTTCATATACTTTGGGCTTATTGTCAGATGTGTCAGTTCTTGGAAAAGATATTTTGATGGGAAAAGAGGAGGTTCAGCAAAAAAGAAGCCCCTCAATAAGACATACTGACACAGTCAGTATTAACAATGGCCTCCAATATGCTGAAGATTGTGAGGATGGCCTACGACAGGAAAAGTTTCCAATCTGTGGTTCCAGCACCATTTGTTGAAAAGATTATCCAGTGTCCGGTGAATTACCTTAATATTGGAGTCAGTTACTTGGGTGTGTTTTTGTGAGGTTTTAGTCTGCTCAATTGATCTGTTATTTTTATTCCTCAGCCAATATTAGCCCTTTCACTTTTAAGATTAGTTTATCTCATTTTTGTTTGGGTGAAAGTTTATCGAACAAGTTAATTTTTCATTCAGCAATTTATACAAATTGTATATCTTGAAATTAATTGTAACGTCTTCAGTGCAACAGGACTCTTCTCATTTTCTCATTTCCATTCAGCCTTCTTCCCTTGGTTAAATGCTTCCTTTGTGGTCTGTAAGGAGCACTTTCTTCCTGGATTTTATTGTTTACTCCATAGGCTTGTCTTTTTTTAAATTTTTTTATTTTTTTTTTTTTACTGGAAGATATACTTTGGTTTGAATAAGTTCCAAGTTTGAAAGCTGTCAAAAGGCTATGTTATGGGGTTACTATCTGATAAGAAAATCATCAGTCCCTATCAGACAATGTAAGTATGGTTATTTTTATAATTTTGAATATGGTTTCTGCTTTATTCCCTACTGTGTCTAGTACCTACTTTGCAACCTCAATAAGAGCAGTGACTAGTAGTAACCATCCAAACTAGTTTTTCAGGCTTCAGGGAGACTGGAGTTCAAGTGTCTATTAGTCCTTTGAACTGTCTTGATTTTTAACATTATTCTTTACTTTGAATAAGGGAAGATCTATATTTCCATCTAAGATTATCACACAAATGTTTAGGACTCCAATTACTATAAAATGTTGCTGAGCCAAATAACCTAAGTATTCTTGATATTTTGGTCCTTGGGCAAGGAACCCACTGCTGTATTATCTTATGCTATGATAAGGGTTGTGTTGATACAAAATCACCAGCTGCTTGTGGCTGAAAAATGTGCATTCTCCTGACTCCTGTGTGAGTAACTGCTGTTGAAAACCTACTGGAGGGCCAGTTCTGGGTGGGTTCTGACTCAATGGTACCAAAGAACTATTGGTTTTCATAAGTTTGACTCTGTTGTTATTACTAGGTGACATTGAGTCAACTACATCTCATAGTGATCTTCTGAACAAACAGATCTAAACTTTGTCCTTTTCTGCACCATCTTTGTGATCTCTACCACACAGATGTCCGTTGTTATTCTCACTTTTAATCCAACTTGTTGAAGGTCTTCTTCTCTTTCCTTGACCCTTTCTGTCTTTCCAAGAATAATGTCTTTTTCCAAGGACTAGCCCATCCTGACAACATAACAAAAGTACGTGACATAAAGTTTCACTCTCCTTACCTCTAAGGAGGACCTTGGTTATACCCTGTCTGAAACAAAGTTGCTGATTCATTAGGAGTCCCTGGACTGTTCAACACTATTTGCCAACACCATAAGCCAAAGTCATGTTGCTTCCTGAATGGTCTACAACATATGTGGATATATTTGTAGCACACACAAACAAACGCCTATGTACAGTTATCATCTATGAAATCTATATATAATCAAGGATATACTCCCACTTATCACAGTCTTAATTACTGTAATAATACAAAGTCTTCAAATTGAGAGACTTATCTCATTTAGTCTTCTTTTCCAAAATGATTTTATTTGTTCTAGATATATTCATTGTGTTTCATTGGCTATCCAAAAAGTATTTGTATGGATTAAAACAAATTATGGCTAACTTTGAGAAGAATAGGAATCTCAGAACATTTGCTTATGATCATGCAAAACCTTTATCTTTGGACGAGGATGCAGTGGTGAGAACAAAGCAAGGGCACACTACATGTTTCAAAATCAGAAAAAAGTGTGTGTCAGGAATTCATCCTGTCCATGCCTTTACAATCTGTACTTATGAGGAGGAATGTAGCATTAGAATTGGAGGAAGATTCATCAATAATCTGCATTATGGAGATTACACACCTTGTTTGCTGAAATTGAGGAGGATCTGAAGAATTTACT
>NW_006399751.1:17964428-17965904 GCF_000299155.1 Elephantulus edwardii | reverse complement strand
TGGAGAAGAGTATTGAATGCACCATGGACTGCCAAGAAAACAAACAGATTCATCCTGGAGAGGGTTAAACCAGGCTACTCCTTGGAGGCAAGGATCTGGGGCTTCATCGGACATACTTTGGACATGTTGTAAGGAGAGACAGATCTTTGGAGAGGGACATCATGCTGGGTAGAGTAGAGGGACAGCGTAGGAGGGGAAGACCCTCTAAGAGGTGGATTGATTCAGTGACTGGAAGACCCTCTAAGAGGTGGATTGATTCAGTGACTGGGGTAATCGGGATGCATGTGTCAGAGGCAATGTGATTGGCACAGGGTAGAGCAGGGTTTAGGGCTGTTGTACATAGGGTCGCTATGAGTCGCAAACAACTCGACGGCACATAACAACAACAACATATTGTTACAGGAATTGATTAAACCTGTATACCAATTTAGGGGTGAGGGTGGGAATGACGTTTTTGCTATGTTGACACTTTAATTCAGAAAAATAACCTGCTGTTTATGTTTACTTGGGACTTTTTATTGTGTCATTTTGAACATTAAGTTCTACACAGATTTTAAGTTACATCTAAATAACAAATTTTTCAAGTGATTGTGAATGGTATTTTATTCTTAAATTTAGAATTCATTTGTCATTCATAAGTATGGAAACAAAATGTATTTAGGTATATTTTCTAGTATCATAAAACTTTACTCAACATTTTTATTAATTGTAGAATAATTTATATTTTAGTAGATTCCTTAGGATTTTCTATTTAGACAATCCTGACATGTTCAAATAAGGTCAGTTTATTTATTCTGTTCTTATCTGTATGTCTATATTTCCTTATTCTGACTTCAAGCACTAGCTAGAATTTTTAGCATGATTTTAAATAAGTGCTAAGAGTAGAAATTTTTAACTTGTTCCTGCTTTTTTAGTAGAAGTAGTAAGTCTTCTATCATTAAGGACAATGCAGAGTATAAGTTTTCTTTAATCAAATTAAAGAAGTTCCTTTCCATTTCTACTGTTTGCATAAATGGATATTGTATCTTGCTAAGTGCATCAATTGGTATGAGCATTTTATTCTCTTCTCTTTTTTCTGATAAAATGGTGGATCATACCCATCAATTTTTAAGTATTGAACCCCTTTGTATATCTGGAATAAACACTCCTATGTCCTTGTATCAGAGAAAAATATACGGGTGTTTTTGTCCTTAGAAACCTTACAGGATAATTCTACTCTGCCGTAAGGGATCTTTATGGGTTTGTAATTCAACTCAACAGCTGAAGGTTTGGGTTGGCTTGGTCATGATGGACAATTCTTTGGATATAATGAAAGATTCTGTTTCCTAGTATTTTGGTAAGATTTTTCCGTCAATACTCATGTGGGATATTGACCAGTAGCTTGCTTTTTTCTTTTAGATATTTTCACATCTAGTTTTGGTATCGTTATATTCAAGTTTCAAAAATGAATTACAAATATTGTTTGTTGTTAGGTGC
>NW_006399751.1:17961527-17963528 GCF_000299155.1 Elephantulus edwardii | reverse complement strand
ACAAAATGATCTTTTGTGTTATATTCCGTAGAGAGTTGCTTTACTAACCCCAAAGCAGACTTTCTGGTTGTTCCAATCCTCTGGGGGGTTCTGGAAGAAAGATGGGTAATCTCTTCTTATGGGATTTACAACTGTGAAAACTTCTGGAGTGGCAACTACTATAAGTCAGTTGGCAACTACTATAAGTCAGTTCCAACTCATAGCAATTAGAGACAGAGAGCGTTCTATTAAAAAATGAATTAAGAATTAAAAGAAATTATTAAGTATTAAAGTTTATACATCCTATAAGATACATTTTATTGTAAATTATTCTTCATATCCATTTAGATACCTTTAGAATATGATACATGGTAATTAATCCAGAACTTATGAAATATGTATGTTCTACTTAGTGGGTGATCCTCTAAATACAGTTTAATGCTTTTAGCAAGATATAATTACGCTAAAGATAATTATTATTATACTAAGTTTACAAAGGAAAAAATAAGTCAATCTGTAGGTTGATGAGCTGGGTTTTGATTCATGATAATGAATACACAAGCAAATAATACTCCTAGAAAATGTTACAAAATAATAAACTGGATAGTACAAATTGATAATAAAATCCAGTGAATATGTGCCAGTAGTAGATCATTCAATAGTTTTCTTTAATTATAGCTGTTGTTAGATGCTATTGAGTTGATTGAATCTTACCAACCTTAGATTGAAACAATACCCTCTTGCCACCTCTCTCACGATTTCATTGTGCTTAAGTTCATTATTGCAAACACCATCAATCCATCTCATTGAGTATCTCCTGTCCTTCATTGAACCACTACATCCTAAGCATAATGTCCTTTTCCAAGGACTTATAAAACAAGCTATTTCTTTATAACATACCCAAAGCATATGAGCTAAATTCTCACCATCCTTATTTATACCAAAAATCCTATCTATACTTCTTCTAAGAAGGATATTTTTGTTCTTTTGACAGTCCATAGAATATTCTCCTCTCTTTGGCAGCACTACAATTCAAAGACTATTCTTCTTCGATGTTTCTTATTTATTGTCCAACTTTCATAGGAATATGAAACAATCTAAAAGACCATATCTTAAATCAGACCAACCACACACATTCTTTAGCAATTTAAAGACATCCTTGACAGCAGATTTATCAACTGTAAAATGTCATTTGATTTTATGACACTGTTATCATAAGTACTTATTATAGAGCCAAGAAAAATTAAATCTGTGACAACTTCAGTCTTTATCTATCTTGATACTGCTTATTGGTCCAGTTGTGAAGACTATTTTTTTCCCCTTTAGGTTCAGGTATAAGGCATATAGAAGGCAATAGTCTTTGATATTCTTCAGTATGCGCTTCAAGTTCTAAACCCAAGTGTTAAGGAGAATCTAGAGTGAACGAAAGAACTAAAGATGATCAAGCAAGGTCATAAATGTTTAGGAAGACAGGAAGGAGCAAAGGCCAGGAAATAGGCATGAACAGAAGATAAAAAGAAAGAGGAATTTAAGAAAATAAAGAAAAATAGTTAGACTCTATACTGGGTTGAATTTAGGATAGTGTGATATTTATACTTCTATCTTAAAATGAATCTCAGGGAGATTACATTTAGATTATAGGATCATTTGTGTCTCTAAGAAATTTCAAAGAAAGAGAACATGTATCATGAGAAAGAATCATAAACTAAATGCAAAATATCTTTTAACTATGACCAAGAAATGCTGGTTATATCTAATTTGAAAGAAAATTATCTTTGTGATTAATGAAGTTTAAGAAGAATAAATACTTAAATAAAATTCAGTTGTTCTCAATACAAGAGGAAAGCATTTTTTCTCAAATGAAGCTAAAAAGCCAGAAGTAAATAGATGCCAGATAGACAGTCTCTAAACACAGCAGAAGCAGAACAGTAAGAACAGATGCCACTGAAACATCAAATATAAACACAGATTTTTAATTTTTTCTACTAATGTCAAGATTACCAAAAAAAGATGAGGCATTCA
>NW_006399751.1:17956779-17961427 GCF_000299155.1 Elephantulus edwardii | reverse complement strand
CTTTACAAATAATTCTTTGCAAATTCTTTACAAAGAAATGTTCCATTCTTTCTACATAAAATGGCAAGATTTTTATTTCTCCTCTTTGGTAATGAACTTGATATATAGATATAGATAAATTAGTTTTCTCTATTTCTTGCCTTTCCAGTGTGTCATTTTATTAGTAGCCTCATCTCGGTAATGCACAAGAACACTGATTTACTCTGTAGGCTTTAATGAGTGCGAACATAAAAAGCTTTATGTGATAATTTTTATGTCATTACCCAGAATGCTTTCTTAGCTTTCAACTACTTCTTATTATGGTTAGTATCTATGTTATTGCTAAGTAACAGAGTGTCTTTTGTTTGTAAGAGACTTTTCAAATTAAGGAACCAAAGAAACAAAGAATATTCTGAGTTTTTAAATATATTCACACTTAAAAAGACTGTCTACTTTGAGGTATAGGATCAGAAATTATGATCATGATTAAAAGAGAATTCTGCCTTCTTCCAGCAGTATTGAAAGTTCTATTTTGGAAGACAAGTTGTCTGTCTTGTGCAAGTGATCAAAACTAGTTGGAAAATACTTGATATAAAGAACAATAATGTCTTCTCTTAATTACTTCATATATCATATGCCATATAATAACCTCTGAATTAATATAGTTCTTCAGTGTACAGTGTGTTTACATACTCTTATAGAATCACATATAAAAAGACTAGCACTGCTCACCCAAAGGGGACATTTTACAGTCTATTCAAATCCTCTAGCAGCTCTGAAGGAGAAAGATGATCATTCTCCTCCCTCGTGTTTTATAGTCTGAAAACCCACTGGAGGGTCACCTATGAATCTGTTCTGACCTGATGGAATTGAGTGTAAGTTTTGAGGATTTTTGTGAATATAGGTTTTTCTTCCAGTTTTCACTCCTTCCACTCATTTCTATGCAGTTTTTGCAGCTTAGTTACCAAGTGTTTGTGATTTCATTAGCAAATGCACACAAACAAATGTAACTGTATTATTTTTATTTATTAATTTCTTTCAATACATATTTATGTAAGGGTCAACCAAAAAGTAATCACATAGTAAAAACATAAGGGTAACTAGTAAAACATGTACGGGTGTTCCCAGGGGGGAAGTGGTGGGAAGAGAAGGCTGAGAGCAGGCATTTGTTGGGTAGAGGGAGGGAGACAAAAAGGAAATTGGAAAGATCCAGCAGGTAACTGGAAAGACAGGGTCATGATGAGCATGGTTTAATCATGATTGATTTTATAAAATATAAGGAATGAAAATGATTGTATGAAACAAAAAGTGAATGAAAAATAGTGTGAAACACGGTGCCTATGCACTTTTATGCAAGTCAATATAAAATTGAAATATAAACATTAAAATCTAGATAGGATATCCACACATAAGTTTACTATTTAAAATGAGAGAAAATAGTGAAACACAATGGCTAAGGGGGAAAGTTTGTTGCTTGGTTTGCATATTTGTTTGACTGGTTGATTCTGCTTGTTCTTTATTTTGTTCTTACCCTCCTTAGAAAGAATTAGTGGAAGCAAGCCTACCTATAGGAGAAAGAGAATCAGTTCCAGGTGCTTAAGTTTCTCAAGGAAAAGGACTCATGGGAAGAAACCTGAAAGACTGTGTTTCCCAGCAAAGACAGATTAGATTTGGAGGACAGAGGAAAAGAAAGATGTGGCTGATCAATCTTTTTCACACTGAAGATCTAAAAAGGGAGTGTGCATGACCTGGAGGAAAATAAAGGTGACCGGATCAAAACTGAATTTACAGGCTGATAGTGAAGAATCCTCATTCAAATGATAAAGGAGAATACTAGGGAAATCAGTACAGATATTCATGATTGAATATTCTCAATAAAACCGTCTAGAAGATGTTCTCTGATAATCACAATAGGAGATGAGAGATCTCTGGCTTGTCCTCTCAATTACTCAAAAAATGACACCAGAGCACATAGGATCTACAATTTGGGGGATGAACTAGAGCATACAGTACCTGACCTAAAAAGAACACCTTTAATTATGCTGCCCAGCATCAGAGGGAGATTTGATTGAGAGTGTTCAAACAAGGACCCATGTGTGAGAAATCCCTTGAAACTATTATTGATATGGAGAATTCAAATGGACAGAGTAAAAACATATATCCTCTAATTTTACTTAAAACACTCCACACTGGAATCACCAATCTTGAAAGAGCTACATTGTCAAAACTCTTCAGAAGGCATTCTCTGCATGCCTTTTAAGGACATTAATCTTTACAAAACTGGTAGTGGAAAGGTCATTGGAATTTCCACAATATCTGTCTATTCACTGTAACAATATTTTTAAGCCTTCTATTTCATTTTTAATGGAATAGCCACAAATAGTTATTGAAAAAATAACTCTTTCCAAATAATGTATTCATTAAAATATTTTTCAGCCGTTAATTCTTTGATTAATAGATCCACAAAATGATTACCAAATGTTTAAATTGTGTTTTGCACCATTGTCATAGCTCCTAGTGAGTCGCAGTGCTATCCTAAGGGCTGCCTGCTTAAGGGCTTGAATCCACCAGCAATTCCAAAAAGGGAAGACAGGCGATCTTTTCTTGGAACAACTTAAATTTGTGGAAATTCAATGGACAGTCACAATGAGTTGGAACCAACTCAATGAAAGTGAACATGAGGATGTTTTGAGTTTCTTTAAGGAGTGGGGAAGGTTACCTTAAATGGAAAGTAACCTTTATAGATGGCTTTAGAGATAATATTGTGAGAATTCTAACATCAGAAGTTCCAATAGTATTTCTTCTCTGAATTTTGATAAAATGATCTTACTTGTTGAAAATCAATCCTATTGTTGACTAACATTAGCAATCATCATAATATACTCTTTGGGAAAATTTAAAGAATAGAAAATTTAGCTAAAATAAAATTAGCAAATAATATATACAGATTCTTGTCACTGAATCAATTTTGACTCATAGTGACACTCTAGCAAAAAAAAAATAGAACTGCAATGAAGCGTTTCTTAAGGTATAAATCTTTACAAATACAGACTATTATTTTCTCCAAAAAACATATTGATAAGTGTAAATATAATGTTGATGACCTCCATTGAGATAGATTGACAAGGTGACTGTAGCAATAAACTCTAGTATATCAGAGATGGTAAGAATGGCATAAGATTGGACAGGATTCAGATCTATTGTTAATAGTGTTGTTGTTCTTGTTGTTGTTGTGAGTCATACTCAACTCAATGACACCTAACAACAACAAACAACATAATTAAAATTTTAAAAATGTCTAAATTTAGAGTCAGATCTAAAAACTGGCTTGCTAAAATAGGATAGAAAGAAAGAATGAAATTTGTATGAGCATGGAATCTTTACCAAAGACTCACTCAAAATCAACAGACAATCAGAATATTCAAGTCAGGATATAGAAATGTTGCTACTGCTTATTGTAATTTAAGAAAAGATGACTACTTTCTATCTAGGTAATAATAGTGAAAATTCACAAATTGTCATTGAAAATTACTTCATAACTGAAATATATAATAATTAGGACATTGTGTAGACTATGATGGAAATTTGAGATGCTTATTAAAAGAAGCACATTGTTTAAAAGAAAATGTATATAATTTTATGCATTTTATGGAAGAACTACAAAATCTACAAATTAACAGTAAGCAATGCTTAAAACTTTCTTCTTCATATATGTGTGTGAGAGAGTGTAAGTATACATATGTATTTATATACATATATATAGTTATTGTTGATAAGTGCCATTGAGTTGGCTATCTATCTCCATGTCAGTAGGGCTCATTTTATACTACTTTACAATAGAAACACCAGTAACAATACTCTAGGAATAAATATAACAAGAATAAAGTGTATTTTGCATATATCCCTCTCTGAATCTCAGGCTCCCTGTGGCATAATAGGTAAAGATCTTCACTGCCAACTGAATGATAGGCTGTTCAAATCTACCCAGCTAATCCATGAGAAAAAGTTGGCAATATCCTCCCATGCAACTGCAATGAGGATCGGCTGTCAGTCCGTTCTGACTCCACAGCACATAACAGCAATCAGGAGGAGTTCTACAAATGCAGTGGGTAAAGGATATGAATGCTAACTGCAGAGGTCTGTGGTACAAATTCACCTGTGCCTCTCTAGGAGAAAGTTATGACAGCTTGCTTCCACAGACATTTGTAGCCATGGAAACTTATAAAGGACTATTGTTGTTGTTGTTAGATGCCATCAAGTACAGCTCATAGCAACCATGTGAACAACTATTACAGAGTAATATAGGGTATTTCAAACTACCGGGGGGAAAGAGCTACATTTTAAAATTGCTATTGAGATTATTAATTTTAGAAAATATGAAATGATATTTATACTATATACCTTTTCAACATGTATGCAGAGCAGATTATCCGAGAGGCTGGGCTCTATGAGAATTGTGGCATCAGGATTGCTGGAAGATCTCTTAACAATCTGCGTTACGCAGATGACACAACCCTGCTTGCTGAAACTGAGGAGGACCTCATGCACTTGCTGCAAAGGGTCAGGGACTTCAGCCTTCAGTATGGACTGAGGCTCTATGTCAAAAAGACAAATATTCTCACCACTGGACCAATTGGCAGCGTCAGGATGGATGGCGAAGAGACTGAGA
>NW_006399751.1:17953092-17954821 GCF_000299155.1 Elephantulus edwardii | reverse complement strand
ATCTAAATAAATATCTGGATAAATACATCTAAAATAGTTGAATGCTTTAAACTCATTGTCATTGAGTTGGAACTAACATTGAATAGTTTACTATAGGTAAAATAGTAATAATAATAATAGACAAATTGGAGTGTATGAGGTGTGTTTTTTTTTCTTCCAATTTGTTGGTACTTTTAATTATTGTTATTCATATAAATTAAAGTTTACAGAGCCTTTGGATTTGCATTCATTCATTGTTGCATTTTTCTCCCTTCCCACCCAGTTCACTCTTCTCTTTGAAAAGTAAAAGACAAATTCTTTCATTGTCATACAATCCCTGCCCCCAAGTCCACTCCACTGTGCAGCCTTCATTCTGGACTCCTGTCATGACAGTAATATTTATTTTAAAAAGTTCTTTCCCTCATCTGGTTCAATGCAGTGTACATAATTTACCCCATCTTTAGTATGAGTTCTTTTAATGTGACTTTTTCCAGATTTTATTCTCTGTACTTCTCTACAGCATTGATGTTTTACAATAAAAAACCCTCAAATAGTTTGTACATAAATTAAAAAAATGTGTTTAAAATTGCTTATTTCTATAAGAAAAACCCAAATAATGCTGCTGTTCCTGTTCAAAATGTTAATTAAGCTTTTAAAAAGGAGAGAAAATGTCCAATATCAATATTATCAGGATAAGTCGTTAATATAATTTCCACTCTCTAGTAAGCTTCCTGGAAGAGATAAGTAAGTATACAATTGAAGAAAGGACACTGAATAGAAAAGACTCTCTCAGTAGCTGAGTTCTAGTCCTCATCTTGACTTTCCTGCCCTCATTAGCTTAGGAGAACCATTCAAACATCTCTGTACCTTACCTTTGCAAACTGCCCAAAGGGAATAAAAACAGTTCTTTTGCTTTGTTCTTAGGTCTATAAATAACATGAGCATTTGAGAAAAGGTTCTATAAATTAGCATAAACCTTGCCAACATAGGGCATAATTATGAAGAAAGTAAATGGAAAGTTAAGGAGTAGAGCTGTTTCTTAACAGTTCTAATGGACAGCTCTTGATATGATTTAGGACTAGCACCACAGTGCTACCTAAAGACATGGTATCAAACTGGGACAATAAGTTAGTTAATGGTCATGACTTTAAAAAACAACAACAAAAACAAAAACTGGTTTATTTACAAAATTCAAACACATTGTTTTTCACCCAGGACTTCTTTAATCTGCCGATATTGCATCAACATAGATGGACATTTGACTGGCAAAATCACATCACAAAATATTCTGTAGTGATTCCAGAATTAAATTCCACTTAATTATGTAAATACAACTACTATAGGAATCTCATCAAAGACTAAGATATGTTTTATTAATACTTAAAAGCAATTGTGATCAGGACACACACAGACACAAGTTTGCATTGGATAATTTTTCAAATGATACAATAATGACATTTCAGGAACATTGGTCAATCAAATTCTCATGAGTGTGTGTGTATATGTATATATATGGCATAGAGTATGACTATAAGTCACAGGTGACTCAACAGCACATAAGTACAACAAATATATTTAGTTACAGTGGTGGTGGTGGTTACCATTGAGTTGGAACCAATCCATAGCTGGCCCTCCAGTGTGTTTTCAGGGACAGCTAATAGTTTGGGAGGAGATTGCCCATTCTTCTCCTGCAGAGCAGCTAGTAGCCTCAAATCGCCTGTCTTCAGGATTGCACACAGCTTCTTGCACC
>NW_006399751.1:17951223-17952697 GCF_000299155.1 Elephantulus edwardii | reverse complement strand
ATTTAGCTAATAAAGAGCAGTTGGCTGGAAGCCTCTTCTTTAGAGACAAGAAGGACCTGGTGGACGGTCTACTATTTAAAAGGTGATTGGAGTGTTGATTGTGTTTAGGATAAACATTCTTTCTTCTAAGTGGTACAGCACTGGTCTGCCTATTTGCAGTACTGAAGTAACTTGAGGTTGTTGTGATGTTGAACTCGGTTCTACCAGTTTGTCAAATGCCATAATGATTACTCATCATTTGGTGGAGTTCCCAGACTGATTCACATTGGGAAGCAGGAGTGTTTATGAAAAGCATAGTTTCTGTGGAAAATATAAATTTTAAAGGTAAAAATCTAATTAACAACCAATGTGCCTTTATACTTTTTCCTCTATGTGTGCATGATTAACCTCTTCAAGAAACTCCTTTAAGAAAATCAAGGATATGGATAAGTAAATTAAAGAGCATATTGCTATTCAAGGATTCACGATTTCACCTTTCTCTCTAATGCTTTCAAAATTGGATACATTACAAACCCAAGTAATAGGCTTACTGTAAATATTTGTTTGATAAATAGTGTAGGACCTACAAATCAATTCTTGTTCTGTGATAATAGACAAGCAAGTATGTGTCCTGAATAACATTTGAAAATTCTGCAATTGAGTGCAATTATGTTAGGAAGTGTCTAATTTAATTTTATATCTTATAAAAATAGACATCTAGGTCACAAGATATCTTCCACATAAGAATGTACTTATACAAAATCTTAAAGGTTCCATAAGAGAATGTATTTCTATAACATGTTAAGAGAAGATAATTAATTTTGGAGAAGTCCAAAAACCTTTTTCCTGCATCTATACTTATAACCATAAAAAAACTGATGGGAAGGTAATATGCTATTTAAAGTACTATATATGCAACATTTACATAATATTATACTACATTAAATGCAAAATTTAATAATCTAGATTGAAATAGTCCAGTTACTTGGATTATTTGAAGAACAACATGACATCAGAATTGGAGGAAGATGTACCTATAAATTTTGGTATGTAGATAATACAAATTATTTGCTAAAAGAAAGAAAAATTGGAATGACTTAAATCAAAGATTATAATCTTCAATATGGAAGACACCTAACATCTTCCATGTGGAAAAGAGCCAATGGTAACAAAGGAAGAAGTTCAAACTGCACTGAAAAAATTGGTAAAAACTAAGACCCTAGCAATTGAAATTGTTGTTGTTGTTGTTATGTGCCGTCAAGTCGCTTGCAACTCATAGTGAACCTATGTACAACAGCCCTAAACCCTGCTCTATCCTGTGTCAATCTCATTGCCTCTGACACACCCATCTAGAGTACCCCAGTCACTGAATCAATCCACATCATAGAGGGTCTTCCCCTCTTGCGCTGTCCCTCCACCCTCCCAAGCATGATGTCCCTCTCCAAGGACCCGTCCCTCCTGGCAACATGTCCAAAGTATGTTAGACGAATCCCCA
>NW_006399751.1:17947212-17947728 GCF_000299155.1 Elephantulus edwardii | reverse complement strand
ACGGCACATAACAACAACAACAACATGTTTAAACCAAGAAACTTTTGTCCAAAAAAGAGCAAAGGAGCGCTGTATAATTTAAAAACAGGAGAGGATGTGGATGGCAGAGGATAGGACTGGGTTCAGATCTGCTAGTTATAAGGTTGCTATGAGTCAAATCAATAGCATCTTACAACAACTGGGCCAATAAGCAACATTTTTATAAATAGAGAAAAAGTTAAAGTTGTCGATGATTACATCACAGCAGCAAGTCAATGTTGGTCCCATATCACGTCGGGGTCACCACATGTTGCTTCTCTGACAAGCAGTAGAAATGGTGGTTAAATGGAATGAACTACTCAGACTGTCCTTCTTCAACAGGTAAGCAAAGAGGAGCTCATGGTTGAATGGTCTTATGACCTATATAGTCCTCATGGCTTTTATTGACAAGTTTTTTTTTATATAAGAAGTAAAATATGTTCAAGCCACAGAGCCTGAAAATGTGAACTCACTGGGGTTGGCTGGAGGAAAAGAGGA
>NW_006399751.1:17944973-17946064 GCF_000299155.1 Elephantulus edwardii | reverse complement strand
GTATGTATGAAAAGGATTGATATGCAATAATTTTTTTAAATAAAGTCTCTTCATTTTTGTGAAAAAATAGAAGTAAAATGTTAACTGGACTCTAAGATGGTTTTTGTTGTTTATTTTCTTATTTTCTAACCATCTCTGTTTCTATAACCACATCTATATAAAAAATAGCTTCAATGTGAGAATCAAGGTTGTGCTCTCCCAAAACAGAGGTTTGTTTTGTCTTTAACCCAGGCAGTCCCTGCCTTGAACAGCTTAACCCCTAGCACTCCTTTAAAAAAAAAAAGACAAAAAGCACCAAAAACATTTTTTAGGGTGTAAAGGGTATTGTCAGCTTTATACAATATCATTTGGTACAGATAGTGTGAGTATTTGATAAAGCAAATGAAGAGGCCTAAAATAATTTAGTTTTTGCTGGTGAGGCACTATGGAGGAAGATTTCTTCTTGCTTTGGGACCTGCAACTTTTTCAGGAATTGGGCCCTAACTGGAGTTAGGAGATTGGGAGTGACAACTGTTTTATTTACTTTCTTCTGGTAGGTGTAATAGTTTGTGAATAGCAGTTTAAACTATTTTGGGTGGAGGCTAGTTTAAGGGTCCACAGAAGATTTGAGAGCTTATGCGAAGTTCTATGTTTAGACTATTGTAGTGTAGTCTGACAGATACAAACTTGGAAACATGTTAGAAAGACAAGATTTAGCAGTAATAGGGGCACATATTGATTTGGTTTTGTTGTTGTTTTTGTTGGGCATCTTTAGAGTATTTTGAAGTAAGATAAAGGCTTTAAAAGTAAACTTGATTTGCTTGGATTTTTATTTATTTTAAAAACTATGCAGAACAACTTATCATTCTTATTTTTTAGTTTTTACACATTTATTTACATATTCTTACATTTTCTTAATCTAGGCTTATTTTCTAGTCATTTATTTATTCATTCATTCATTCATTCATTTATTTCTTTATTGTCACACTTTTCTCCCCTCCCAACCCTCCCCAGTATACTACCCTCTTGGAAAAGTAAAAGACAAATTCTTTCATTGTTTTACAAACCCTCCCCCAGGTCCACTCCACCATGTAGCCTTCGCTCTAGACTCC
>NW_006399751.1:17933556-17944648 GCF_000299155.1 Elephantulus edwardii | reverse complement strand
CATAGTATTCCATTGTGTGAATATACCACAACTTCTCTATTCATTTTTTTGTTGATGGGCACTTACGTTGTTTCCAACTCCTTCCTATTGTGAACAAAGTCACAGTAAACATGGGTGTGCATATATTTATCCTTTTAAGACTGAGTTCACTCAATATAATGCTCTCTGGTCCCTTCCAAGTAATAATTTACAAAATCATTGCACCTGCCTGCTGCCTAGTATTCCACTGTGTGAATGTACCATGATCTTTCAATCCATTTGTTTGTGGTTGGACATTTGGGCTGCTTCCATGTTCTTGTGATAGTGAATAATGCTGCTATGTACATTGGTGTACAAATCTCTCTTTGTGCTTTAGTTCTCATTTTCTCAGGATATATTCCAAGCAGTGGAATAGCTGGGTCATATGGAATTTCTATGTTCAGTTTTTTGAGGAAGCACCAAATTTCCTTCCAAAATAGTTGTACCATTTTACAATTCTACCAGCAATGTAAGAGTTCCTTTCTTGGTGCATCCTCTGCAACGTTCATTACTTGCTGCTCTGTTAAACTTTGCCACTGTTACTGGAGTGAGATCATATCTCACTGTGGTTTTGATTTGAAATTATCACTTTTAAACTGTTCTCTCCCTCATATGTTTCAATTCAGTATGCATAATATATCCAGTTTTTCTCAGTCTTATCCCAACCCTGATGTCAGTCACTTTCTACAACAGTGGCACCATGCAGTATTTGTCCTTTTGTGACTGAGATATTTCACTCAGCATTGTGTCCTTGAGGGCCATTTCTTTTAAAACATTACTACTCTTATCTTTGTACTTAGCTACAGATTTGTATACAATTTTTCAAGCTTTCTATAACTGTTTAATCAGGGTTTCTTTGGGTCTTTTTATTATTTTTAATTATGATTTTGATAAAAGTTTACAGAAAAGTTAGATTTTCATTCATTCATGGTTGCACATTTTCATCCTTCCCTCTTCCCCTATCCCTCTTCCAGTCCTCTTTGCAGGTCTTATTCTGGACCCTTGTCTTACATATAATGCCTAGTCATATATTCCTTTTAAAGAGTTCTCTCCTTCATCTGTTCCAATACAGTGTTTATTATCTATTCACTCTTTTCCTAGTCTCCTCCCAATTGCTCCCCATGTCAATCCTGCTTCATATCAATGTTGTTATGCAATATTTATCCTTTTAAAACTGAAACACTTAACTCAGATAATGTCCTCCAGGGTCACTCATGTTGTGTGAGGTTTTACAAATTCATCATTTTTTAGTGCTGTATAGTATTCTATCGTGTGACTATACCGTAGTTTTTCTATCCATTCACTTGTTGATGGGCACTTGAGTTGTTTTCATCTCTTTGCTATTGTGAATAACTCAACAATAAGCATGGGTGTGCATATATCTGTTAGAATGGTGGTTCTGGTTTCTTAGGGTATATTCACAGCAGGGCAATTACTTGGTCAAATGGTATTTCTAATTCCAAATTTTTGAGCAAATTCCAAACCACCTTCCATAGTGGTTGCACCATTTCACACTACCACCAGTGATGAAAGGGTTCCAGTGTGTCCACAACCTCACTAGAATTTGCTGTTCTGTTGAACTTGGCTATTGTTGCTGAGGTAGGATGATATCTCATGGTTATATGTATCTATTCAATAACTAGGGATTTTGAACATTTCTTCATGTGTTTGTTTGCCATATGAATGTCTTCTTTGTTGAAGTGTCTATTCATATCCTGTGACCATTTTGTAATTGGATTGTTTACCTTTTTCTTGTTCAGGTGATGATGCATTCTATAAATTTAAAATATGAGTCCTTTATAAGATATGTCATTACCAAATCTCTTTTCCTAGACTCTGCCTTTCCTTTCTACCCTGTTGAAGAAGTGTTTTAATGTGTATGGGGATTGAATTCTTAGAAAGGCCCATTCATCTATTTTGCTCTCTCCTATTGTAGTGTTTAATCAGTTTTACAAACTCTTACGTCTTGTACAAATGCTCAGTAAGTTTGGAAAAAGATTTCCATTTCCCTTCTACTTATTGATGGAGCATGTTTTCACTTTGGCTTCAGCCAGTCCACAGCTTTCACTCAATAAAAAAGGCAACTTATAGAAATTTTACCACCATTTCTGGTTCTTGAAACTTTTGGATATTTTTTTGGGTAGGTGGATATTTAGTTGCCTAAAGGCAAGAAACTGTGCTGCAATCCCAAAGGCACTGTGGTTTGAGGCCATCAGCTGCTCTGTTGGAGACGTGTGGGCAGTTTTCTCCCGTGCAATTAACTGCCTCTGAAAAAGCACCGGAGGGTCAGCTATGGGTCTATTCTGACTCTACAGTACACAACAACAACAACAACAACAGGTGGATATTTAGAGCATCTACATAACCTGCTAACAGAGGAACATTTTCAGTAGTTAATATAATAGCATTAGTACAATGAAACTAACAGCAAAGTTAGAGTTAAATTTTATTGTTTATCCTATGGCAAATGGTTTTGCTGTGCAGATGTTTCTTGGATAGTCTTATACCTAAATATAATTTGATAGAGCCTAATAGCCTGAATTTGTTCAAAATTTTTTCAAAATAATGTTTATAACCTTTATTGAATCTCTTTTATTTGCCTCTAACACTCAATCTTATATTTCTTGTGCATAGATTATTACCAGAAGTCTTAGCCTAGATGGTAGGAAAAATTTAATTAGAATGTATCACATTTGCTTATCTTTTTTTTTTCTTCCTGAAACCTAGTCACACCTCCATGAACAAACATGAGCTTAACCCTGAGGAGAATCTGAAAATTCATCTCAGGCAAGTGCAGAGGTGTGACCAAGTTTAGGGTGAAAAAATAATTATCAGATGTGGCACTCTCAAATTCCTTGGCCTTGGAGATAACACAATTTTGATTAACCAGAACACTTAAGGAACACAGCACTCTGTTTAAACTGATTTTCTGACTGAATTATGGTAAACACATAAACCTTTTGGTATTCATTAAAAATAGTACTGAATGTTTACTAATAAGACTTATGTTTGATAAAATGAAGTGAAAGAAACAAAATCATGATTCTCGCCCTTTTGGAATAGAATGAATAACTGATGGGGTGGTGTATTCTCCAGATAAATATAGAAAGAACTAGATATTTAGATACAAAGTGATAGTAAGATAAGTAATATAGATAGGTAGAAAGGAAAGAAGAGAGAGTGAGAGAGAGAGAGAGAGCGCGCACGCATGCAAGAGAGAAATCTCAATGCCATCAGGTCTAAATCAATTCACAGCCAACTCTTGACCAAGTTTCAAAGAGATTACTCATCTTTCTCCCTTGGAGTCACTGGGGAATTCAAACAACCAGAGAAGCACAGCCTTTGGAAAGCAGCACCATTATCTACAGACTAAACCGCAAAATCTCCCTTTAAAAAATCTATATTTTATACACACACACAGACAGACATGCACACACACACATATGTCTATATGCATGTATATATACACATAGATATGTATGTATGTTTATATATGTATGTGTGTGTGTATATATATATAGTGAGAGAGTGATCTCTATCTATTTAGACATAAAGATTATATCATATAGACATGAAGACTTAATAATTGAGAAATGATCATAAAATACCATTTTATACAATTATTGTTTTTGTGTACTGTAGAGATGGAACCAACCTATAGCTGACCCTCAGGAGGGTTCTCAGAGGCAGTTAATTGCTTGGGAGGTGATTGCCCATCCTTTTCCCATAATTATATATAATATTACATATAAATTAAATCAAGAAAATGTGCTAATCCTTCCTAAGTAGAATAAGCAGCACACATGAAGATAACAAAACAAAGGAACAATGGCTGGCCATGTGGACTGGCCATCGTTATCTATTTCAGCACATGTTAAATGCTTTCTCAGAGCATTTAGAATTATTTCTATCTTAAAAAGATAATATATCAAAATAAATATACGTCTTTGACAGCTGAGGATCCAATAAGTAAAGCATCATGAAAGATTTTACAAAGATCAATTCTCACTAAATAGTCCTCAAAAGTAGTATAAAGGAATATTTTTCTTTTCAAATATGAAAAGCATATTCACCATACTAGAATAAATCAATCCTCTATTTGTCTTTCCATGCCCTATCATATTTTAGTAGGATATCCATATATTGTTGTTGTTGATTGCCATCGAGTCATAGATGACTCATAGTGGCCCTATTTGAAAGACACTTGTATAACTTTCATCATTTCTCCAAGTTCATGGGGTTTCCAGAGGCAAGCTATTTCAGAAGTAGATGCCACTCCTGTTTCCAGTCTTGTTTTAATCAGAGAGCTCCACCAAACACTTTCTACCATGGGTAACATTATTGTATTTGACACATCAGTGTCATAGTGTTTAGCATCACAGCAACCACGAGTTACCTCTGTACAGCAAATGGACAGACCAGTGCTATACCACTTGGAAGAATGTTTGACCAAAAACAATTTAAACCAGGCCTGAGGGCCATAGATTAAAATCACTCACCTTTGGCTTGGTAGCATCACATTCTATCTACAAGGCCAACAGAGCTCTCTCTATATTGTTGTTGTTAAGTGCTATTGAGATTATAGACAAATCATAGCAACTCAATGAGCAAAAGACCTGAACACTTGTATAACTTTCATCATTTCTCCAAGTTCATAGATTTTCCGGAGGCAAGCTATTTAGAAAGTGGATGCCACTCCTGCTTCCAAGCTTGTGTTAATCGAGGAGCTCCACCAAACACTGTCCACATGGGTAACCATTATCGCATTTGCCACATCAGTGTCACAGTGTTTAGCATCAATGCAACCATGAGTTTACTGATCCATATATAGTGTTATGAATTTTAAAGTCTCCAACTTTATTGACATCCAGCTCCTACACATAATACTCACATATATTCGTGGTCACCGAGACAGGACTAACTTCTAGTTGACTCTCCAGCAGTTTTTATGGAGACTGTAAATTATATATGAGGATACTGCCTATTGTTCTTTCATAGGGAAGTTATTGGATTTTAACTACTGGAGCTGAGAGATGTGATCCTTGGATTAGCAGTGCAACTCCCAACATCCTAGACTACCTCAACTCCCTATTTTATAGTAATCCCTGGTTAAAGAGAATGTTTAAATTTTGCACTGTCTTTCTGGTTTCTGTGATAAAGTGGAGTAAGATATTCTTGGTTATATCTCTGGTGGCCTAATGCTAAGGAGTTGCATTGCCAACCCAAAGCCTTGTGGCTTGAACCCTCATTGAGAGAATAGGTAATCTCTTGCTTTGTGATTCCCTGCCTCTGAAAACCCCTTGGAGAGCTAGCTATGAGTCATTTATGACTTTACAGTACCCAAAAATAATAAAAAAATATAATATCTACTTTATGGATTGTTGTGTGCCATCAAGTCAGAACTGACCTGTAGCTGAACCACCAGTAGATTTTCAGAGGCACCAATCACAGGGGAGGAGATCGGCCATTCATTTCCATGGAGCATCTGGTGAATTCAAGCTATGGGCCTCGATGATTGCAGCACAGACTCTTACCACTAAGTCACCAGAATTTCCTATGTATATTTTAATATAGTCACACTGAAGGCTTCAGATACTTTCTAAGAGTACAGGTTGTCACTATTATAAGGACAAAAAGTTAATATTATGAAATCTTGACTGTTTCATAGAAACATGTTGAAAGATTATACACATTACAGAAGAGAAAAATATTAAGCTCTTATTTATCTGTAGTATAAGACTTAAATTATCTTTCCGAGGTACTGAAGCAAGGTGTCTGATCATTCCAAAGATTTCTATAGATACTTATCTATATCATTCTTGTTCCTAACTGTCTAATGCCATCCTATAATTTTCAAACCTCCAAGTACATTATTATAATCCTTACACTTGTAAATGCTTTAGTGCACCCTATGACATTGTTGTGTGTCAAGAATTTGGGACTGACTCATTAGCCTACCCTCAAGTGAATTTTCAGAGGTTGTAAGTGACACAAGACTAGATTGGCCCTCTTTTCCCCACCTGCAGCTAGTGGTTTTCCACTAAGTTGGTTGCACAAATCATTACCAGTGGATGACCAGAGTCCCATTAAGACATTAGACTAAAAAATCTAGTTGGCTAGGGAGCTCTGGTGGCCTAGTGGCAAGAAGCTGTGCTGCAATTCCAAAGACACATAAGGGGCAATCTCCTCCTGTGCCAGTTGAATCCAACTTGACAGTACACAACATGGAAAAAAAATCTATTTTATATGGCAATATGTATGATTTATAGTCACAGAAATGATAGTTATAGCTCTAACTTTTTTCTATTATATAGGTGAATTTGTACAAATAGTGATGAATAAGTTTATAAAATACCTACTGTTGTATATTTTTTGTGATTCTCAGTCCTGACCTTTAATTTTATTATAATAATTTCTAAATTATTATAGAAAGTTCTAGTGGCCTCATGGTAAGAAGCTATGCTGAAAACCCAAAGGCACTAGGTTTGATTCCAAGGGAGAAAGATGAACCAGTTCCTCCTGTATGGTTAATTGACTCTGAAAAGCCACTGGAGTGTCAGCTATGGCTCTTTCCCTGTCTTGATGGTAGACAAAACAACAACAATCTGTGCTTAGCATATTAGCATGAAAAGTTACTGACACTAGAAGAGTCTTGCTGTAATAGATCAGGTTTCAGAGCTGTTGTGCATAGGGTTGCTATGAGTCATAGGTGACTAGATGTCACATAACAACAACAACGATATTAGTAAATCGTCTTTATGGAGAAACAAAACAAATTCTACCACTGAAGGAGTAAGGAAAGAATTCTCTCTCCTAAAAATGTTCTGGTTATGAAACATGTACTTTCTATTTTTCTGTGATCCTAACCTATGTATATCCTTTCACTTATGAAAGTAAAGAGAACATTTCTCTTTGCACAGAAATTGCTACTTACTATAGGACAATTAGGTCACAGGACCAATTCTAAATGGCTATGTCATTCTGGTATATGAAAATCAGTACTAAAGTGAGTGACTGACTCAACTTGTTTACCTGTAGTTCCTTCAAAGGTAGACAACCAGGTTCTGAGAACAAGTGTAGTATTCCCTTCAGTCAGTCTGAACCAAAGAAAACAAAATATACTAGAGAGACTGTTGGTGTTGTTGCTGCACCTTCAAGTCAAGTATGAGCAATAGTGTCCCTATGAACAACAGTACTGAACCTGTCCAATCATGTGCCACCTTCAGTATCTCTAACACACTTAAGCTCATTTTTTGCAGTCACTGTGTCAATCCATTTCATTGGGGGTCTTCTTCTCTTTCATTGATCCTCCACATTCTCAAGCAAGATACTTCATTCCAATTAATTCTTCTAGGAACATGGCAAATTATGAGAGACAAAGCTTTGTCATCTTTGGCTCCAAGGATTACTCTGGCTGCACTTTCCCCAAAACATATTTGTTTGTTTGTTTGGCAGTACATGGGATATTTGGTACTCTTTTTCCAACAGCACAATTCAAAGGCAACAATTGTCATCCATATTCATTGATTGGCTCTCAGATGTATAGTAATTGAAAAGATCATGACCTGAATCAGGTGCATCTTAGTCTTCAAACTGGAATCATTGTTCGTCAGTATTTTGGAAGGGTCCCTAGTAGCAGACTTTCCCAAAGCGATATATCTCCTGATTGATGGTAACAAGAGTGTTGACTGTTGATCCAACCAAAATGAAATTATTGAAAACTTCAATCGTTTCTCTACATGAAGTTCCCTGTTGACCCACGGGTGAAGACTTTTGTTTTCTTGATGTTGAGAGGTAATCCATACTGAAAACAGTGGGCCTTCATCTTCTGCAGGAAGCCTTTCAAGTTTTCACTTTCAGCAAGCAAAGTGGTGTATTTACATAACACATGTTGATGATTCTTCCTCAGATCTTGATGCTTCATTCCTCTTCATAGAGTCTAGCTACTAATTATTTTCTCAGTGTACAGGTTAAATGTTGTTGTCATGCACCATAGAGTTGTAACTAACTCATAGATGACCCTCCAGGAGGTTTTCAGAGACAATTAATCGCGTGGAAGGAGACTGCCCATCCTTCTCCCGCAGAGCAGCTGGTGGCCTTGAACTGTGTGCCTTTGGGATTGCAGTGCTACAAGCTCCTCTAGATTAAATGTTGTTGTTGTTGTTATGTGCCATTGAGTCACCTAAAACTCATAGCCTATGTACAACAGCCCTAAACTCTGCTCTGTCCTGTACCAATCTCACTGTCTCTGACACTCCCATCTGGATTACTCCAGTCACTGAATTAATCCACCTCATAGAGGGCCTTCCCCTCCTGCGCTGTCCCTCCACCCTCCCAAGCATGATGTCCCTCTCCAAGGACCGGTCCCTCCTTACAACATGTCCAAAGTGTGTTAGACAAAGCCTCAGAATCCTTGCCTCCAAGGAGTCACCCAGTTTAACCCTCTTCAAGATGAATCTGTTTGTTTTCCTAGCAGTCCATAGTACCCTCAATACTCCTCTCCAGCACCACAACTGAAAGGCATAAATTCTCCTTCTATCCTCTTTAGTCATTATCCAACTTTCTGATGCATAACAAATGATAGTAAACACCATGACCTGTATGAGACGCACCTTAGTCTCCAGAGAGACACCATTGTTCTTCAGTACCTTAGAGAGGTCCCTAAGAGCAGACTTTCCCCTTGCAATACTCCATTTAATTACCTGGCTACTGGTGACAAGAGTGTTGACTGTGGAGCCAAGCAAATTAAAGCTATGAATAATCTCAATCTCTTCACCATCCATCCTGATGCTGCCAGTTGGTCTTGTGGTGAGAATCTTTGTCTTCTTGACATTGAGCCTCAATCCATATTGGAGGCTGCAGTCCTTGACCCTCAGCAGCAAGCATTTCAGGTCGTCCTCTGTTTCAGAAGCAGGGTTGTGTCACCTGAGTAATGCAGATTATTGATAGAGCTTTTGCCAATCTTGATCCCATATTTCTCCTCGTAGAGCCAAGTCCCCCAGAAAATATGTTCTGCATACAGGTTGAAAAGGTATGGAGACAGGTCACATCCCTGACATACGCCTTTACCAATTTTGAACCATGCAGTGTTTCCTTGCTCTGTTCTGACGACAGCCTCCTGGTCCAAGTATAGGTTTCACATTAGCATGATCAAGTGTTCTGGGATTCCCATTCTTCTCAGAGTCAGCCACAGTTTTTTATGATCCACACAGTCAAATGCCTTTGCGTACATAGTCAATGAAACACAGATACACATTCCTCTAGTATTTCCTGCTTTCAGCTAAGATCCATCTAACATCAGCTATACTATCCCTAGTACCACAACCCCTTCTAAACCCAGCCTGGACTTCTGGCAGTTCTCTGCTGATGTGCTGTTCTAGTCGTTTCTGGATAATCTTCAGCAGAATCTTGCTTGGGTGAGAAATCAATGAGATTGTTCTATAATTTCTACACTCCATTGGGTCACCTTTCTTTGATGGGAATAAATATAGATCTCTTCCAGTCAGTTGGCCAAGTGGTTGTTCTCCTGTTTTCTTGGCACAACTTGGTGAGCACATCCAGGGCAGTATCTGTTAGCTGAAATATGTCAATTGGTATACTAACGATTCCTGGGGCCTTATTTTTTGCCATTTCCTTCAAAGCAGCCTGAACTTCTTCCTTCATCACCACAGGCTCTTGCTCATATATTGTTTCATGAAATTCTTCTGTGTCTGTCAATTTCTTTCAATACAGTGACTCAGTATATTCTTTCCATCTTCTTTTAATACTTCCTGGATCATTTAATATTCTGCCTAAAGTATCCTTGATTTAACAACTCAGGGTTTGAATTTGTTCATTTCATTAAGCTTAAGAAATGCTGAGCGAGTTCAGTCCTTTTGATTTTCTGACTGACTCCAACTCCTTGCACATTTCATTGTAATATTTTAATTTGTCATTTGTGCTGCCTTTTAAAATCTATTCAACTCTTCAGTATCTTGAATTCTTCCTTCTGCTTTGGCTTCTCTGTGCATGCCAAAGGCAGAGACAACACTGATACTAGTGGTTAACTCCACAATAAGGGATATATTTTTCACTTTTTCTATAAAATGCTGGTCTGTCTGAAACTTCTCTAAATCTGAACATTCAGATTAAGACGGACTAGGAAGAAGCATTGGCCATCCACTTCTGAAATAGCAGGCCTCTGAAAACCCTATGTACAACAGAGCACATGTAGATAATAGAAAGGGCAACTGAGGTTGAGCTTTAAAGTATGGAAATACAAAGGAAGAGGAACAGTTGTAAGGAGACACTAGTGATTGGGACATGGAATCTGAGAACCATGAATGTAGGAAAATTAAATATTGTTAAGGAAGAAATGGAATGCATAAATATTGACATACTAATTATAAATATTGACATTATAAAAATGTGACATTTGTGAGATGAGATGGACTGGCATGGGGGATTTTAAGTCGGATGATCATATATTACTCTGAGATGAAAAAGTGAGGAAAAATGGAGTTGCTTTCAAGTTAAGAAAGTCATTTCTAGATCCATCTTGAAGTACAATATCGTGAGTGACAGAAGTCCAGTGAATACCAATATCATTCAGATATATGCACCAACAACTAGAGCCAAGGAAGAGGAAATAGAAGGTTTTACCAACTTTTACAGTGGGATATCGATCAAACATGCAATCTAGATGCATTGATAATAATGGTTGACTGAAATGCAAAAGTTGAGAATAGAGAAGAAGATTCAGTAGTTGTAAAACATGGACTTGGTGACAGAAATGGAGCTGGAAAGAGAATGATTGAATTTTGCACAGTTAATGACTTATTCATAGCAAATACGTTTTTTAAGAGACATAAACGCTAGTTATATACATGGATTTTACCTGACGGTATGCATAGGAATCAGATCAATTACATCTGTGGAAAGAACTGCTGGAGAAGCTCAATATCAGCTGTGAAAACTAGGCCAGGAGCTAATTGTTGAACAGACCACCAACTACACATATGCAAATTCAAGCTGAAGTTGAGGAAAATTAAACCAAATTCACGGGAACCAAAATATGACTTTGAGTCTATCCCAC
>NW_006399751.1:17931514-17933131 GCF_000299155.1 Elephantulus edwardii | reverse complement strand
CACAAATGGATATTCCTCTGATAGTCCCCACTTTCATTCAGGATCCATGTGAGATTAGAAAAGATATCCCTTGTGCCACAGCTGCTTCTAAACTTCACTTGAACTGCAGAAAATTCCCTGAAAATGCACAGTTCTAGTGATGAGTGGATGTTCATCAGCAATGTGTTGCTTGCATGTGATATTAATGATCTTGTTCTTTAATTTCCACATTCTGTTGGGTTACATTTTGTGGGACTGGGAGCAAGCATGGATCTCTTCCAGCCAGTTGACCAAGCAAAGTTTCATCTCACATACTTACAGCATGCTTTCAGGAGGAACCAGTTCCTTGAAAAAGACACCCTGGGAAAGGTAGAGAGTCAGGAAGAGAGAAGACCCTCCACAAGACACATTGACCCAGTGACTGTAGTAATGGGCAAAGATAGTAAAGCAGAGATAGTAATGATGGTGCTAAATAAAGCTAGGTTTCAAATGTTACTCAGAGGCTAATGAGTTGTTGTCTACTGGAAATTACCAAGCAACAATATAAATAATAAATATAAGAAGTTCCGGTAACATAGTGTTAATCACTCTTTGCTAAACTGAAAGTTTGGTAGTTTGAACCCGCAGCTGTCCCATAGGAGATAAAGACATGACAATCTTCATAAACACCCTACAGTGCAATTATAATCTGTCTAATAGGGTTGCTTATATTTATAATAAATTCCACAACAGTAGAGTTTATATTCTGTTAATAAAAATTGATAAGGGTTTAAGAAAACAAATTGATATTTAGCTGTGAGTGGAGGAAAGAGATTCCACAATATTCACTTTTTTGTGGCTTTTTTTAAAGTGTTATTGTATTCATAATAGACTCCAGGTTTTTGTAAATTAACAGAAGAAATGCAAAGATAAGTAGATGTAAATGTTGACAAGAATTATTTCCACATGAAAGAAGAAAGTGATGTTATGTCTGGATTAGAGTAGAAAGAATAAAGTTTTAAATAAATAAAGCTCTTAATAAAGTAAACTGGTAAAGCAACTAAGAGAAAATGTTAAGTCTGCTATTGATCTTGAAGAGATGGCATCTGGTCTTAACAAAAGATAAATGATTCAGCATGCTGTTTTTAAAGAACTTGTGAAGCTTGTAGACCCTGGAGTCAAAGCATGGACACCCACTAAAGGAAAACAGAATGTGATTATGTTTGTTGGCTTGCAAGGCAGTGGTAAAACAACAACTTGTTCAAAGTTAGCATATTATTACCAAAGGAAGGGTTGGAAGACCTGTTTGATATGTGCAGACACATTCAGAGCAGGGGCTTTTGATCAGCTAAAACAGAATGCAACCAAGGCAAGAATTCCATTCTATGGAAGCTATACAGAAATGGATCCTGTTATCATTGCTTCTGAAGGAGTGGAAAAATTAAAAAATGAAGATTTTGAAATTATTATTGTTGATACAAGTGGTCGCCACAAACAAGAAGACTCTTTATTTGAAGAAATGCTTCAAGTTGCTAATGCCATACAACCTGATAATATTGTTTATGTGATGGATGCCTCCATTGGGCAGGCTTGTGAAGCTCAGGCCAAGGCTTTTAAAGATAAAGTAGATGTAGCTTCAGTAATAGTGACAAAACTTGA
>NW_006399751.1:17867552-17930009 GCF_000299155.1 Elephantulus edwardii | reverse complement strand
AATTAATACATCATTATTGTAAAGAATAAGTATTTTTACTGTTTAATACCTTGCTTTATTAATAAACTTAGAGACATTCATCCAGGAAATCCTGCAGCCAGGGATCTGTTCAAATTAGTCATGTTAGTTTGACCACTAAGGTGTGCCTGATTCAGACTATGATGTTTACAATTACTTGCTATGCATTTTGAAGCTGGACTCTGAATAAATGTGACAGAATAAGAATTGATGCCTTTGAACTGTGCTGTCAGAGAAGAGTACTGAATATCCCATTTACTAACAAAAGAATACACAAACAGGTCTTGGAGAAGGTGTAGGCAGAATGCTCCTTAGAGGCAAGGATGGTGAAGTTTAGTCTCACAAACTTTGGGCATGTTTCTAGGACATGTTTATTCCTTTGAGAAGGACATTATGCCTTTAAAAGTGGAGGGGAAATGAAGGAGAGGAAGACCTCTACCAGAGGAATTGACACAGTGACTGCAGCAATAGGCTCAAGTGTGTGAGAGATTGTAAGGATGGCACAGGATAGGTCAGGGTTTAGATCTTTTTTTTTCATAAGGTCACTATGAGTTAGACAGTTCAATAGTACTTAAGAACAATACACAATATTTGAAAATTAAAACTGTCTGTCCTTTGAAAATCTTGTAATTTTCTCTTATTTTAAAGATTTAACGATATCTTGTCAGGGATGTATCTTTATAAATAAGGTTTTAATGTTTAGGTGTGGAAACTAAAATTTATTTCTAAAAAAGAAATACTGACCCAATTTATATCAGTCTTTTAACAACCACTATTCTTTTTTTATACATGAATGTAGAGCTGAGAAGAGCCATATTCTATGCATCTAGTGGTTGAAGAAAACAAATTAACCAACATTAAATCAAAATGCTCACAGAAAATTAGGTTTTAGCTCTCAGTGACCATAAAATGTAGTATTTAAAGACTCGACTTAAACATAAGCAGAACTTTAAACACAGTACCACTTTCAATAGTTATATTAAGACTGCGTCTGGACAACATTCCCAAACATAAATTATTTCTTTTTATACATGTGGGGGGTATACTTTATACTATATAACATGCAGAAAACTGCTAAGTGAAAGAAAAATTAACTAGAAATGATGTGGAGAGTATACAGTGTTAAAGAAAAGGTCGCATTTATATCTATTATCCTAATGGACTGAAGCATAGCAATGATTATGAGGATGGCACAAGAAAGAGCAGTCTTATTTTCTGTTTTATGTAAATAGGGTCTCTCTGTGTCAGAATAGACTCAATTTGGTGCCACGTAAACATAGCAAAGAGGCAGTGGCACAGGGGAAATTATTGCTGATGTCAGATAGATCCCAGTTGAAAGCAGAGAAAAACAGAAGAATGTTTCTGCTTTATTTTCTATCCAAAGGCATTTGACTATGTGAATCACAAAAAGAATGAAAATCCCAGAACACTTAATTGCACAGAAGGAGAGCTCACATGAAATCTCTATCTAGACGAAGAAGCTATTAACCAAACTTAGCAAGGAAACACGGTTGTTGTTGTTTATTGCCATTGAATAGTGACTCTATGAACAAAAGACCTGAAGCCTTTCTATAACTACCATCATTTCTCAAAGTTCATACAGCTTTCATAGGCATGTTATTTAGGAAGTGGATGCCACTTCTGCTTTCAAACCTGTCTTAAACTTGGAGCTCCACCAAAATATCATCCATCATGGGTAACTAATATGACATTTGACATTCCAATGGCACAAAGTTCAGCATCATAGCAACCCCAGGTTACCACAGCACAGCAAATTGACAGAAGATTGCTGTCCCACTTAGAGGAATGTTCCTCCAAAATATAACAATAACCGATTTTTAAATACAAAAGCCTGCTGCCTTCTTAAAATGCTCTTTACAGCAGCCCTAAGGAACTATTCAGAATTCTGGTGGCATAAGAGCTCTAGTCATCTAATGGGTAGAGAGAGCTGTGCTGCCAACTCAAAGGCAGGTCGTTCAAGTCCACCAGCTGAACTGGGAGACAAAGATGGGCAATCTCCTTCTCTACAATCTACAGCATGGCTTTAAATCAGGAAGGATGTGTAGCAGGATTGGATCTGTGCTCCATACCTATTCAGCGAACATGCTGAGAGAAAAAAAAAAATCCATGAAACTGGAATCTATGAAGAATGCTCCATCAAGATCAGAGGAAATCTCATCATCAACCTGCAAATTACTTACGTGCTGAAAGTAAGGAGGACCTGAAACACTTGCTTCAGAAGATCAAGCACTGCAGCCTTCAATAAAAATTACACCTCAACACAAAGAAAGAAAGATCCTTAGTACCAGGTCAATAGGCAACATCATGATAGACAGAAAAAGGTTTGAAATTACCAGTGATTTCAACTTACTTGGATCCACAATCAACATCCCTGGTACGAGTCATCGGGAGATTGGGAAACAATCTTTGGAAAAGTCCACTATCAGGAAACTCTCCAAAATGCTGAAGACCAATGATGCCAGTTTGAAGACTAAGGTGCACCTGATTCAGTAGTCTTGTCAATCACTTACTATGAATCTGGGAGCTGGACTCTTAATAAGGTGTTAAAAGAATTGAAGCCCTTGAACTGTGTGGTATTGGAGAAAATTACTGATTATCCCATGGTCAGCCAAAAGAAGGGGCAAATATGTCTTAGAAGAGATGCACCCAAAGTGCTCCTTGGAGGCAAAGATAGTGAAGTTTAATCTCTCACACACTGGACATTCATTGAAAAGGATGTCATGTTTGTAAAGGTGAAAGGGTCAGGGAAAGACAGGAAGACTCCTCAATGAGATGGATGGGCCTAAGTGACTGCAGGAATGGGACCAATTGTATCAGGGATGATGAGGATGGCAAAAGACAAGGCAGGATTCAGGTCTGCTTCTCATGGAATCTATATGAGTCATACTTGAACTGATGGGACCTTAAAATATCCATAACATCTTAGTTAACTAAAAAAAATTCTCAATATTTAGAATTATTTTAGTAGATTGTATTAAGATCCATAAGGAAGATTAAGTATGAAATGTTATTTTAACATCTTAGCTATGAATAAACATCTCATGTTTCTAAATTAGCTCTAGTGGCCTAGTGGTAGGAAGTTGTGTTGCTTAGCTGAAAAACCTTTCTTTGCCAATTTGCATTACTACTCCATTGTATAGTTAAGTGGCTTTTTTTGACTCGGCAGTTTATGTATCAGAAAAGTCTTAGGTTCAGGGAAGTGAAAAATAAATTGTCTAGCAAGATATACTGTCATAGGCATCTTCAGCTGTTAAGATATTATGATGGAATTCAAGAGGCTGGACTTTGAGAAACAATGTGATCTCAAAACTGGAGGAAGACTCATCAAGAGCCCCATTACGCAGATGACACAATACTTGCTGAAACTGAGGAGGAACTGAAACATCTAGTACAGAGGGTCAAGGACTGCAGCCTCCTATATGAAGTGAAGCTCAACAGCAAGAAAATAAAGATTCTCACCACTGGGCAGCACTATGATAAATGGAGAAGTGATTGTAATGGTTAGCAATTTCAGCTTGCTGAGTTCCACAATCAATACTCTTGACACTAGCAGTTGAGAAATCAAAGGATAAATTGCACTGGAAAAATTTGCTGTCATGGACCTCTCCAGAGTACTGAAGAGCAATGATGTCAGTATAGAGACTATGATGTGCGTGATCTAGGTCATGGACTTCACAATTACTTGATATGGGTCAGAAGGCTGGAACATGGCTAAAGATGACAGTAGAAAATTATTCCAGAATCTGGACTCTATGAAGAAAAAAAATGTGGCAACATAATTGAAGGAAAACTAATAAATAACTTTCATTATACAGACACAATCTTGCTTATTAAAAGTGAGAACTTGAAGCACTTGAAGAACTTTGTGTAGAAGATCAGAGATTGTAGCCTTCAGTATGGATTGCACCTTAACATCAAGAAAACAAAAATCCTTGCCACTGTACTGATAGACAACATCATGATGGACAAAAGATTGAACATGTCATCTATTTCATTTAACTTGTATTCACAATCAGTACACTCGATAACAACAGTCAGGATTGTATTGTAGCTGGAAAATCTGTAGCCAAGGAGCTCTCCAAATTTTTGAAGTACACAACAATGTCATTTTGAGGACTAAGGTGTGTTTGATTTAAGCGCTGTTTTTTTCAGTCACTTTTTATCCTACTGAGAGCTGGACAATGAATAAAGATGATGGAAGAAGAATTTATGCCTTTGAACTGTGGTATTAGAGAAGTTTGTTCAATATCCCATGGACTGCCAAAACAACAAATAGATATATCTTGGAGAAGGTGCAACCAGACTGTTCCTTGGAGGCAAGGATGATAAAGCTTCATCCAACATACTTTGTGTATGTTGCTAGAAGAGGCTATTCCTAGAGAGGAAAGGTTAATGGATGCTTGGAAAAGTGAAGGATTGATGAAGGAAAGGAACATCCTCAACTAGCTGGATTGTCACAGTGACTGTGGCAATGAGCTTGAGTGTGTCAGAGATTGTAAGGATAGCACCAGACAGAACAGGGTTCAAATCTGCTGTTAATAGGGTGGCTATGAGTCATCCTCAACTTGACACCACCTAACAACAATGATAACAGTGCTACTGAGTCAGAATGAACTTACAGCTGACCCTCCAGTGGATATGCTTGGGCTTTACATTTCATGGAAGGAAATAACCCATTCTCCTCTCACAGAGCCATTGGTGAATTTGAACCACCAGAATGCTTTGTTTTAGGTTTACCAGCATAGCTCTCTACAGGCCACCACATATACTCTAAATATATGAATACAGAACAATTTCATGATCTACTAAAACCTTTTATTCAGTTATTAGGGCATATATTTTGGTTTACTGATATAAAATTAATACAGTTCCTAATTCCATAAACTGACCTTTTGCATTCTTCCTGGATGATATTCTTGACATCCTCCCACAGCTCATCTGGTCTTTGCTCATTCGTGTTCCAAGGCCTCAAACCAGTTCCTGAGTTGATTTTGAAATTCAGTGGGATAGACTCAAGGTAAAATTTTGGTTCCCATGGAACTGAGTTACCTTTCCTCAATTTCAGCTTGAATTTGTATATGGGCTGTTAGTGGTTTGTTCCACAATCAGCGTCTGGCCTAGTTTTCACAGTTGATACTGAGCTTCTCCAGCAATTATTTCCACAGATGTAATTGTTCTGGTTCCCATGCATACCATCATGTGAAATCCATGTGTATTTACTATGTTTATTTCTTATAAAACATATTTGCAATGAATATGTAGTCGTTGTGCAAATTTCTATCATTCTATCTCCAGCTTCAATTCTGTCACCAAGTCCTTGTTTTCCAACTACTGATTCTTCTTTTCTGTTTCTAACTTTTGTATTAGTCACTAATTATTATTATTAATAAACTGGGTGGCTCCTTGGAGACAAGGATTCTGAGGCTCCATCTAACATACTTTGGACATGTTGTGAGGAGAAACCAGTCCTTGGAGAGGGGCATCATGCTTGGAAGGGTGGAGGGACAGCGCAGGAGAGGAAGGCCCTCTATGAGGTGGATTGATTCAGTGACTGGGATAATTGGGATGGGAGTGTCGGAGACAGTGCGATTGGCACAGGACAGAGCAGAGTTTAGGGCTGTTGTACATAGAGTCGCTATGAGTCACAAGCGACTCGACGGCACATAACAACAACAACAATAACATATTTATTGCACGTTCAATAGATCTCTGACTGCAAAAGTTGGTAGAAATCTTCTATTTCTTCCTCTTTGGCTCTGGTTTTCGGTGCATATATTTGAATGATGGCGATATTCACTGGACTCCCTTGTATGCATATGGATATAATCCTGTCACTCACAGCACTGAATTTCAAGAGAGACCTAGAAATGACTTTTTTAACTATGAAGACAACCTCATTTTTCCTTACCTTTTCATCTCCAGCATAATAGATCATGATTGTTTGACTCAAAATATACCATGTCAGTCCATCTCATTTCACCAATAGTAGTATGTCAATATTTATTTGTTCCATTTCTTTCTTCACAATATCTAATTTTTCTACATTCATGGTTCTCACATTCCACATTCCAATCATTAGCATTTGCTTACAGCTGTTCCTCCTCCTATGTGATTCCATACCTGAGGGCTCAGCTTCAGTTGCCCTAGCTGCTAGTTTAAGTGTGTTGTGTTGTATTGTAATAGCATTTACAAAGACCTTCTATTTCAATCCTTCTTCCTACTCTATCTTATGCAGATGACACAATCCTGCTTGCTGAGACTGAGGAGGACCAGAAGTGCTTGCTGCAGAAGGTTGAGGACAGCAGCCACAAATATGGATTGAAGCTCAACATCAGGAAAACAAAGATTTTACCAGTGGGCGTATTGGTACCATCATGATAGATGGTGAAGAGATTGAGATTGTAAACAGCTTTAGTTTACTTGGATCCACAATCAACAGTCTTAGTACCAACATCGGGAAATTAAAAGACTTAAAAGAATTTTAAAAATTGTCTTGTGAAAGTCTGCTGTCAGAGACCTCTCCAAAGTACTGAAGAGCAATGATGTCAGTCTGGAGACTGAGGTGTACCTGATCCAGGCCATAGACTTTGCAATTACTTTCTTTGCATTAGAAAGCTGGACAATGACTAGGGATGATAGAAGGAGAATTGATCCCTTTTAGCTGTAGTACTAGAAAAGAGTATTGAATAGATCATGGACTGCTAGGAGAACAAACACGTTCATTCTAGAAAGGGTGAGGCCGGGCTGCTCTTTGGAAGCAAGGATTCTGAAGCTTTGTCAGACATACTTTGGACATATTGCAAGGTGGAACCAGTCCTTGGAGAGGTACATCATGCTTGGGAGGACAGGACAAGAGAGGAAGATCCTCAATGAAATGGATTGATTCAGTAACTGGGGTAATAGGGTAAGTGTGTCAGAGACAAAAAGATTGGCACAGAATAAAGCAGGATTTAAGGCTGTTGTTCATAGGGTCACTATGAGTCACAGGAGAGTCGATGGCACATAAAAACAAAAAAAATTCTATGTGAAATGTGAAGTGTGAAAATGTACAATAACTTTTTTTCCAAAATAAAAGGTTGACCTCAAAACCAATCTGGGTTATTGTTGAATTTTTACATTTGGAAAGATCATTATTTAACATAATAGAAGGACAGAATTTTAAATTAACAGTACTCATCAAGTTCAATTTGCTAAATATTCTTCCCCTCATTTCCTATTTGCACATGTCCTTCATTAAATAAAATATTTCTTTTCACTTCATAGGTTAGGAATAGTAATTTATGTTCAAATCTTTAAAAATTGCAAAGTGTGTGGTATAAAAGACCTTATTCATTTATTACATTTTTCTTTACATACTGTTTTCTATCTCATTCTCTTTTATAAAGTCACACTCCTTTCCTTGAAGATGATTTTTCTTTTGTCTTTTGAATTCTGCCTATTTATTAAATTTTCTTTACTATTGCTTAACTCCTTGGCTAGATTACATATAAGGAAAAAGGAAAGAGGGGAAAAGAGGAAGACATTATGTTTTCATGAAGATTCAAGGATCTTCATACCAACCAAGGGTTACTAAATTTATATGTATGTACCATAGTCTCTAAGTCTTCACAAGCTTGTTAATATTTTTCTCCTCTTTGTGCTTCCTAAAACATATTGAAAAACAAAGATAAAACAGAATCCTCAAGTAAGTCATTAACTTAACTGAGAATTTAATTGAGATTTCCAGCCATGGTTTGATTTTTTTAAGCATCTTTTGTTTTAGGGTTATAAACCTTTCAATTCATTTATATTTCTAAACAATCACCACTACATTGCATGCAAAGATTATTAGAAATGTCTCCCAGTATAATTCAGTCAACTTTTTGTACACAATTAATTAAAAGCCATGGCTCAGTTTTTATCGAACTTTTACAGTGGGTTAGAATATCTGAAATCTAAACTGAAAAGTCTCTGTTAGCCCAAACGACTACTCAGTCCCTAGTTTGGAAGGCTCTTTATTTCATGGATTTTAAAAAGGGGATTAAAGCCATTGGAGAAATCACCTTGGGCAGACTGTGGTTTTGCTGATAACAGAATTATGTTTCACAGTACAGAAAGCCAGGCCCTGTGTCTAATTAACAAACCATCTGTGATAAAAAAACAAGTCAAAGGAGAAAACTTCTACTCTGAAATTTTGATCCTACTTGCAAGAGAATGGTGATGGTGTAATAGGTGACCTCTAACCAGGACAATAGTTCCAGATCACATTGCACTTCTATGGGGAACACAAATAAGCATAGTGTTCATAGTGTTCTCTAACAAAGGGTAAAATTGTCAACCTTACAGCTCTGTCTAACCCAGCATGCCTCTTGGCAGCACCTTTGAACCACCCAGGGAGCTTTTGAAACCTATTAAATTCTGGGTTTTAGTACTCATCAATTCTACATTGATTAGTCTGGGGTAATAAGAGGGCAAGTTTTGTGACTACATCTTGCAGTCAAGTCGAAAAATTTGAGTTAATTCTGAGGAATGTGGAGCTAAAGTGTTCTTATTGGATCAATCTTGTTGTATCATGTTCTTATTGGATAATAACATAGGTCAATCCTGCGTTTTCTCAGTATTACTATAACTTTTGAAAAAATCATTATAATGTAATGTGAAGAAGTAGGTATTAGGTCAGAAATGCAAAGGAAAGGTAAAATGAACAACAATGAGTTATCCTCAACTTTCAAAGATTTTTTTTCTTCTCATTTTTTTTTTTTAGATTTTAATGAAAGTTTATGGAGACTTTTTATTTTTCCCATTTATTCATTGTTGCACATTTTCCTCCCTGCCGATTTCTACTCCCCAGTTCACTTTTCTCTTTGAAAAAAAAAATATTTAATTGTTATACAATTCCCCCCCCCCCCAAGTTCACTTTACTATGTGGCTCTTATTCTGGACTCTTGTCATGAAAATAATATCTAATCATTTCTTTATTTGTTGATGGGCACTCAGATTATTCCCAACTCTTGGCTATTGCAAACAAAGCAGCAATAAAGATGGTTGTGGGTAGATCTGCTTGGGTAGCAGTTATGGTTTTTTTAGGGTATATTCCCAGTACTGGAATTGCTGGGTCAAATGGTATTTCTATTTCCAAATTTTTGAGAAAGTGCCATACTGTTTTTCACAGTGGTCACATCATTTTACACTCCCACCAACAGTGAATAAGGGTTTCAGTTTCTTCATAACCTAGCCAGCATTTGTTCTTTGCTTCCTTATTGAATTTTGCTATTGTTACAGGGGTCAGATGATATCTCATAGTTGTTTTGATTTACATCTCTCTTAGAACTAAGAATTTTGAACATTTCCTCTTTGCACTATTTTGTAAACCATTCTTCCTTCTATCTCTTTCTTTTAGACTCAAAAGTTGAAGGTTAAGTAAGTTAATAACATTCTTGATCCATTCATTAATGCCTTAGCTACAAACATTATTTTTTTGTCTAATAGTCTGAACTAGATGAAGGTCAAGGACTATAGTTTTCAATATGGATTGAAGCTCAACATCAAGAAAATAAATATTTTCACCAGTGGGCCAATCGGAAGCACCATGATAAACGGAGAAGAGATTGAGATTGTTAGCAATTTTAACGTGCTCAGTTTCACAATAAATACTCTTGGCACCAGTAGTCAGGAAATCAGAAGATAAATTGCATTAGGAAAATCTGCTGTCAGGAACTGCTCCAGGGTGCTGAAGAGCAACAATGTCTGTCTAGTGACTAAAGTGCTACTGATTCAGGCCATGGTCTTTGCAAGTAATTGTTATGCATGAGAGAGCTGGACTATGACTAAGTAAAACAGAAAAAAACCCAAGGCCTTTGAGTTGTGATGCTGAAGAAGAGTCTTGAATATACTATGGACTCCCACGAGACCAAACAGGTTGTCTTGGAGTGAAACCAAGCTTTTCCTTGGAGACAAACATTTTGAAGCTCTGTCTCACAAAGTTGTGGCACATGGCCAAGAGTCACCAGTCTTTGGAGAAAGCTAGGTTGGAAAGGTGGAAAGACAGTACAGGGAAGGAAAATCCTGGCTGAGATGATTTGACACTGTAACTGGGGTAAGGGGGAGTAGGTGTGTTGGAGACAATGAGACTGGTTTAGGATAGGACAAGATGCAGAGCTATTAGGTATAGGGTCGCTATGAGTTATAAGAGACTTGATGCCACATAACAACACCAACATTTGAAGAAGAATGTAACATCATGACAGGAAGAAAACTCATCAACAAACTGATATAAACACATACTTAAATTGGTGAAATAAAGAGAACTGAAAAAGATCAAAGACTATAGCCTTCATTATAGACTATAAAATTATAATTATAAATCATACTTAAAATGGTAACTATATTTTGTATAATTATACAAATTATAGAAACGTCTTCACAACTAGACCATCTTGATAAATGATGAAGAGCTTGGCATTGCCGATGGATTAATTTTCATTAGACTTACAGTCAAAATCAATAAGAGTAATCACAAAATCTAATGTCATATTACATCAGGTAAATCTGATACCAATTATCTCTTTAAAATACTAAAGGTCAAAGATGTAGTTTCAAAAACTAAGGTGCATTGTACCCAAAACATGGTATTGTCAATGAGTTCATATGTGTGTGAAAGTTAGACAGTGAATAAGGAAGATCAAAGAAAAATGGATGCCCCTTTGAACTGTGGTAATTACAAAGAATATTAGATATTCCTTAAACAGCCAAAAGTATAACTAAATATGTCTAGGATAAAGTGCAGCCAGAGTGCCTCTTGGAGATAAAGATGGTGAAATTTTACCTCATAGAGTTGGGCATGAGTTTAGGAGGATCCAGTCCTAGTCGACATGCTTAGAAAACTGGCAAGCCAATAGAAAAGAAGAAAATCAAAGCATTAATTGACACAGTGACTGCAATATACACAATGGAAATTGTGAGAAGCCACAGGATTGGAAAATATTTCATTCTGTTGTACACAAAGTCACTATATGTTGAAATCAACCTACTGCACCTAATAACAACGGCCACTTACACTGTTCCTTTTTTTTTTTAAATTATCCATTTACATCCTTCTCCTATTTTTCATCTAGTATATTTTATTATTATATAAATATTATGGAATAAAATGTGAAGATTTTAAAGATGATGTCATATAACATTTTATCCTTATATTCAATATGTTACCTCAAGATCATTTAATCATTCCAGAAAGTTTTTTTCTCTCATTCAAACTACTCCTCCTCTCAAAACCTCCTTGACCCTCCCCCATGCACTTTCTGATTTCCTTAAGTTTAGATAAATTGTTTCTTTTATCAAGCTTCATGTAGTAAAATGGTAATAACTGTGCTTAGGTTTGGGGGGTTTTGTTAATATATTTGAAAATCAGTAATGTTGTTTCAGATTTGTTGGTGGTGATATACTTGCACCCAGACAAGCCCTTTTATATACTCCAAGAAAAAACCATTTGTAGCTTATTTTGTGTACTTAGATGATATAATACAGCTTTAACTTATAGACAGATAATTCAGCCCATTATTAAAATATGAATAACAGAATATACTTCCTTATTCAGATGATATAAATTTTTAAACTTCTTGTTCAAAATTTTATCAAGTAATCCAAGTGGTATTTATTTTTTGTACTAATTCTCATATATTCCAATTCTATAGATTCTCAAGAGAACTATTAGTATCTAGAAAAATTGCTTAAAATATTAATTTTCTTATTTAAAATATTTTTGCTTATTTATATGACATTTTCTTATTAGAAATGTTTATGATGCATGCCATTTTTAATATGACATTCAGTGTGCAATCATACTGCTTACAATGCTATATAGTATATTAGTGCCATAGCAATGAAAAGAAAAGGAGCAAAGATCATCTCAGTCCATTGTCCTTTTTAAATTTAACAATATAACTTCTATGACAGCGTTTACAATTGTTAACTCTATTATCACCATGTCTTCTCAAGTTATAACTTCTGATCTATACTTTCATATGCCTAGTATATAGTATTTTATTGTTAAGTACTGTCCAGTCATAATTAATTCATTCCTTGCCCTTCAGTACATTTTCAGAGGCATTAAATTGTATGGGAGGAGTTTGCTCATCTATCATTCTCAAGTGGAGCAGGAGGTGGATTCAAACTACATGCCTTTGGATTGGTGTCTCGGGGGCAGAAAATGGAACATGTGCACAGGGCCATGAGTATTTCTTTAAAAGGTCCAGAGGGAGTGAGAATAACAGCCCTTCATTGCCTCAGAGTATACATCAGACAAAGAGCCGATAGCCCAACACCATGGTGCCTCGAGAACATACCAACAGCAAAAGGTTCACTGTTGACTCATAGACTTTACTCACAGTTATGGTACCAAGAGTGGGGTTTATTAGGGAAGTTGGAAAGTGCAGGAAGCAAAGAAATTACCCATTGTAAGTCCAGGTTTCAGCCCAAGAGTTCCAAGATACAATTCTTCAATTAGTCCAGGCTCTAGTTTCAGTTGAGTGACACAAATTCAAGAAGTCTCTGGTTTCCTCAATCATCCATCAAGATTTATCTCTGAGCACATTGTCATGAAAGTGAAAATCTTTAACTATGGCTTTTATCTCAGGACTCCTCTGGTTACATCCTACCACAGTTTATTGAGAGCAATGCCACAGTCTCTCCACTGCTATCACTAGGGTCTCACCATCAGTATCTCACTCTCACCAGGGCCAGGGTCTTGCCCCAATCTCCCTCAAGCCTTACTGCACAGTGTGGGAAGAAATCTGTATTTTATCTTGGTCCCACAGCTGTTGATTATTTGCAAGATCATGCATCTGCAGTTAAAGTAGCTGGATACCAGAGGGGGCTAAGCTAATAACTAAAAAACCAACTTCAGGCTAACACCAAATTGGCCTGATGCCTTCTTAGCATATATCTAGAAAACAAAATAAGTGTAATTTTTACTAAATTATTTTCTTCTCTCATTTGAAAATATTGGTTCTAAATATCATATTCATGCTGATATACATTTTAAATATCAGATATATATATATATTTTTTTTTTCTACCCAAAACCATGGAACATGATATTTAATGATTTGAGACTCAACCTATTGCCAAAAATATAGTACTTATAAGTGTATAAAATGACAAGTAATTGAATTGCTAAGTCAAATATTAAATGTTTATATAAAGAAAAAATTCTTTGAAATAATATATTAGAAGGTTTAGTGTTTTCACAGATGGACAAGAAAGCCATTTAGAAAAATCACACTTTCAATTTCTAGGAATAGCATACTCACCACCACAGAAAATGGTTTTAATTTTTTTCATAGAAAAACTAGAGTCTTCTTAAGAAATGCAATATGTTTCATCTACTTGTGCACAGATTGTATTGATATATTTGTGTAATACATATCTATATATATAACCAATGCCACTGAAAAGTGATACATAAACAGAAGTTAGATTTACCCAAATATTCAATGAAACTTTAAATATATATGTAATAACCTTGTATTGCAATAACCAAACACTAATTTGAAATTATTCTTAAATTTGACAAATGCAATGAGTATACTATAAAAATTTGGGGGTTGGGGAATCATAGGATTAAGTTTTTAGCATCTAGGTTTAGACAAAGAGTTTTTAGACCTGTAATTAATGTTTTACATGTAATGACATAATCTGCCATTTATGTAATGATGAGATAAGCCGTACAATGTAAGTTATGTAATATAAGGTAAGCCAAGCAGCTGTGAATTGTCAAAAAATTTCCTTTTCCTTGGAACCACAATCAACAGACACAGTAGCAGCAGTCAAGAAATTAAAATATGGGTTAAATTTGAAATATCTACTGTCGAGGTCTTCTTCAAATTGCTAAAGGTCAAAGACATGCATTTTTAAAGATTAAGTTATACCTTAGCAGGGAGCTCTGGTGGCCTAGTGGAAAGAAGCTGCACTGCAATCCCAGAGGTGTGTAGTTTGAACACAGCAGATACTCTGTTGGAGAAGGAGGGGGGGAAAAAAAAAAGATTAAGTTATACCTTACCGAATTTACAGTATTTTTATTTTCTTTGAATATAGCTGAGTGCTGTATCATAATAAAGAAGATCAAAGGGAAGTTGATGTCTTTGAATTGTGGTATTGGAAAAGAGTTCTGACTTTATGTGGACTGCCAAAGGAATCAACAAATCTGCAATGGAGCAAATGTAACCAGGTGTTCATTAGACTCAAGGATGATGAAAAATGTCATTTGATATACTTTGGCTACATTGTCAGGAAAGGCCAGTTAATGCAAAAAAACATATTATATTGGGAAAGATAATTAAAAAAAGAAGTACTTCAACAAGATGGATTGATATAATGACTAAAGCAATGGGATTAAGTATGTTAGATATACTGAGGATTGTATAGGATACAGCAAGTTTTCGATCTCATATCCAAAGGGTAGCTGTGAGTGTAACTTAAAGGCATCTAACAACAACACCACCACTTTGTTTACGTTGTGAAATGTTTGTTGAAACATTGATTAATGTTTTATGTTTACCATATTAAATAGAGCATGGAGTTTAGAAAGCAGTTAAAATAAACCAAGTTTAATATTCACACACATTTAAAATAGAAAATGAACAAAATCAATTTATTAAAAGTCAAAATTACTTCTGTACTATAAATCAGTTCATTTTACTAGTTCATCTGAAAAAAATTGAAAAATGTAGCTTTCTCCAAGACTACTCATGATATGCATTTGTTATTAAACTGCTAGAATCATATACTGTGCAATTATTAGAAAGAAAACCAAACATTGAATGTCAGAATGGTCACAGAGAACTGTATGACTCTTGACACATTTTAAATTGGTTGCAAAACATAGAATATTCATGATCCAACTCCATTACATGACTTATTTCTCCCTTAGTTACAGCAATTCTTAATAACATAGGATGTAATTTAAATATGTTCTAAGAGAAAATGATGTTATTAATAGAAGTATTATATTAGTTTCCTTGGATTGTTAGTTCATAAAGATCAATATCTAAAATGACATGTGCATATTTTCATCACATCAGACTTAATATAGTATTTGTTTAGAGTTACTACACAACTCAAAGCAACTCAATGAATAGAACAGAGAACTCTGTTACATCATAACTGTTGCTGTTTTAGCTCCTATTTAGACTAACTAGTGTAAAACACAGCATATTATAAATGTTATTACAGAATACTGAAAGTTTAAAAGTTTTATCTTTTACTGCCATATGCTTTCTATATTTTCAAATTACATCATTTCAATTTCAAAATAATTACATTGTAAACAATGACCTATAAAGTTGATATACTTGAATTCTAGATATTTAGAACATTATTGATGAGAACTAAAATAAGATTCTCACCACTGGACCAATTGGCAGCATCAGGATGGATGGTGAAGAGATTGAGATTGTACACAGCTTTAGTTTGCTTGGCTCCATAGTCAACAGTCTTGGCACCAGCAGCCAGGAAATTAAAAGGCGCATTGCCATGGGAAAGTCTGCTGTTAGGGACCTCTCCAAAGTGCTGAAGAGCAGTGGTGTCTCTCTGGAGACTAAGGTGCGTCTGATACAGGCCATGGTCTTCGCAATCACCTGTTATGCATCAGAGAGTTGGACAATGACCAAAGAGGATAGAAGGAGAATTGATGCCTTTTAGCTGTGGTGCTGGAGAAGAGTATTGAGAATACCATGGACTGCTAGGAAAACAAACAGATTTGTCCTGGAGAAGGTTAAACCGGTTGGCTCCTTGGAGGCAAGGATTCTAAGGCTCCATCTAACTTACTTTGGACATGTTGTGAGAAGAGACCGGTCCTTAGAAAGGGACATCATGCTTGGGAGGGTGGAGGGCGCAGGAGAGGAAGGCCCTCTATGAGGTGGATTGATTCCGTGACTGGGATAATTGGGATGGGAGTGTCAGAGACAGTGCAATTGGCACAGGACAGAGCGGAGTTTAGGGCTGTTGTACATAGGGTCGCTATGAGTTGCAGGCGACTCGACAGCACATAACAACAACAACAATATATAATCCCTACAGATAAATCTCTTCTAAGTATTCCAGTTTAATACATAAACTCCTATAGCTTTAGTTCTAAAATAGTTGTTGTTTAATGAGTTAAAACACTTCATTTCATTTTCAAATATCAAATACCTATAATAAATGTATGAATTCTGGAAGATGTGTTATTTATTAATTTTAAAGTTGAAAATATAAAATTAGCTCAAAGTAATTATGCCTGCTTGATACTTATGTGAAAAATTGAAAAATTTTGAAGGGCAGCTCAAGGAAACAAAATACAGTAGCATAGCAAAATGTGCAAAGAGCTTGAGTGAGAAAACTGCAAGGGAAGAACACACTTGGCATTGTTCAAGTTGCATTAACCGAAGAACTAATTAAAGTCTCAAGTTGTAATAGTGAGACATTCAATGTGTAAAATACTAAAAGGTGCAGGGAACATTAAAAGATGGAAGGACTACACATTTCAGGAAGTTGCAAATTATCTAAAGAAGGGGGACATTCCAGCCACACTGAGGGCATGGGTTGAGAAATAAGAAATAAGGCCCCCGGAAGTGATGGAATAGTGATGCACATGTTTCAACAAACTGCTGCAGTCCTGGACATGCTAACTAATCTAAAAGGGCTGGGGGTAAGTGCACCAACAGTGAACGCCCAGAAAGTCAATCGAGATTAAGGAGAAACTGTAGAATAAGGATATCATTGTTGTTATCAGATGAATGTTGGCTGAAGCACAGAATAACAGAATGATGTTACTTGTGTTTTATTGACTATGCAAATGTATTTGACTGTGTGGATCTTAACAAATTATGGCTAACATGGAAACGAATGGGAATCCTGGAATATTTTATTCTGCTATTTGAAACAGTGAAAGTAGCAACTGCAATGGAGAAGCAGTGCAGTGGGGAGTGGAATTCTGATTTTTACCTGCTTCATAAAAGGGAATTTTAGCCCCACACAAATATGGCGCAGAACAAATACGTTCAGACGTGGCACCCCACATACACCTGTACCTATTTCTACCAATCTTTCAAGCCTATGTTCATTGCAAATTGACTCACACACTTTACTCATAGTTATAGGGCTTATTAGGGAAATCGGTTGGGGCATAAAGGATATCACCCAACCCAAGTCCAGGTTTAGTTCACTAGTTCCAAGCAAAACTAACAAGGTGCAATTCCTCTATGAGTGAAACACCAGGTTCAGTTAAGCAGTACAAACACAAGAAGCTTCTGGTTTATTCAGTCATCCAACAAACTCTTATTTTTTAAATTTTGCTACTGTTTGGCGTTTTTTAAATTTTTTTATTGCACTAGTTTATTTATAAAATTCAAATACACTATCTAGGAGATATTACAAGTCATCTTTTCCTCCAATTATCCAGCAAGCAAAATCTGTAACTGTGGCTCTGCCTCTGGGGTTCTTCTTGTTACAACTTGCCATAGTCTCTTCACAGAAATGCCACAGTCCCTTCACCCTGTCTCCACCACCTTCTCTCACAGTGTGGAAAGTGCTCTCTTATACTGGTCCCACACCTGTTGATGATTTTCAAGACCATGTGTTAAAGTAGATGAAGACCAAGCCTGCAACAGGAGCTAACACAATGAAAATTGTTATTGTTAGGAGTTATCAAGTTAAGTATGACTCAGTCGCCCTGGAGACAACAAATCTGATCTCTGTCCTATCCAGTGTCATCTTCATACTTCTCTAATACATCAGAGCCCATTATGCCAGTTATTGTATCAATCTACCTGGTCGAGAATCTTCCTCTCCTTCAATCCTCCACCTTTCCTAGCATCATGTCTCTCTCCAAGGAATAGCCTCTTATGATAACATACCTGAAATATGCAAGGCAAAAAGACCTCATCATCCTGGCTTTCAAAGAGCACACCATCTGTACCTTCTCCAAGGTGTATTTGTTTGTTCTTTGGTAACTCATGGGATGTTCAGTCTTCTCCAATACCACAGCTCAAAGGCATTGACTCTTCTTTTGTCATTCCTATTCATTGCCCAGCTCTCAGATGAGATGCATAGAAAGTGATCAGAAAGACCATGACTGGAATTAGATGCACCTTAGTCCTCAAATTGACATTCTTACTCCTCAATAATTTGGAGAGGTCCTTAAGTGCAGACTTTCCCAGTGTAATACATCTTCTGAATAGAAAAGCCAATTTTCAAGGTTTCTGACACCACAAAAACATATATAAAATATATAAAAATATAGACCAAGAATGAATTGTCCAAACAAAAACAAAGGTCAGTTTAAAATCAGAAATAGTGTGCATCTGTATTGTATTATTTATTTATACCTTCTCAATTTGTATACTGAGCAAATAATTTCAGAAGCTGGACTATATAAATAAGGACGTGGCACCAGAATTAGAGAAACACTCCTCAACAATTACATTACGCAGATGTCACAACTTTGCTTGCAGAAAGTGAATATGACAAAGCATTTGCTGAAGAAGGTCAAAGACTATAGACTTCAGTATAGATAACATCTCAAAATCCAGGAAACAGAAGTCCTCAGACCAAAGACAATGTCATAGCAGATGGAGAAAAGATTGAAGTTATCCAAAATTTAATTTTACTTGGAGCCACATCAACACTCGTGATAACCATTGTCAAAAAATCAAAATATGTGTGGTATTGAGAGAATCTACTTTGATTGACCTCTCTGGATAGCTATAGAGAAACAATGTCTGTTTAAATATTAATATACACCAGATCAAAAGATGGATGATAAATAAGAATGAAGAAGAATCATTAACTTTGAATTGTATTTGTGAAGAATACTGAATGAAGTCCCATAATTAGAACCAAATATGTCTCAGAAAGTGCAGAGTTCTCCTTACAGGCAAAAATGGTGAAACTTTGCCTCACAAACTTTGGGCATATTTTCAAGAGGGGCCAGACATTGGAAAAGGATATACTGGGAAAGACTGAGGATCAGAGAAAGGAAGGAAGGTACTCAATAAGATGGACTGACACAGTGACTCTAACAACGGGCTCAAGCATTTGAGATATTAGAAAGATGACTCAGCTTACAACAAATTCAGATATCTTGTTCATAGGTTTTCTGAGTTGTAGTTGACTCACTGGATTCTATTAACAATGAGTCTACAACAAAGTTCAGTTGGCTTATTCCATAGGAAGTTGTACTGCTAACTCAAAGACCTACTCTCTCTGGCAATGTGGTTGCATCACCAGTTCAGCAAGAGCTAGGTAGACTAGCTCCTCCCCTGTGTTTTGCTGATTCAGAAATCCAAGGGAAGGTCAGCTATGAGTAAGTTCCTGCTCAATGACAATGGCAGAGTGAGAGTTTATAATGGCTCTGTAGTTTTGTAAAATTTCCTGCTTTACAACCGTTATTTTCCAAATCTTGAGTTCGTGTGTGTGTATGTAATGAAATATTGATCAAATTATGAGATTGCTGATAGAAAAAAGTCACACATACTAAAACAGCTTCTAATCTTTAAAACATTTGCTAAATCTTTCAGTTAATACTCTTTGGTGATTTAATATACATAGAAAAAGAAAGAATATAAATATAAATAATATAAAACAAAAATGTAGTAGTTCGACTAATGCACACATTTTTCTATATTTTTATTTTCTTTTTCTCTCAATATTATTCTTAATAGGGATCAATAGACATATGGTTAGACAGACACAGAGATAAAGTCAAACACTCTTATGCTACTTATATGGTCATCTCTTGATTTGGCAACTTAAATATGCATCTCTGCTCTTTGAAAGCAAAATCTAGACCTGATGTGTCTCTTATCTAAATACTAAAGTATCTATTTCTAAAAATAAACATTCTCATCTATAACTGTTGCTTTTGTTTTGTACTGTAGAGCTAGAACTGACTCAAAGCCAATCATTCAGCAGGCTCTTCAGAGGCTGTAAATAACACAAGAGCAGAGTATTCCTTTTCTCCCTGTTGCAGCTGTTAACCACATGTCTTAGCATTGGCATAAATCACTTTATCCACTACATCACCAAAGTGCCTTAGAACTATAATACTAATATTAAAATCAGACATTTACATGAAAACAAATGTATTATCTCTGTACAGTCATTCAAATTTAATCAACAGTTAAAACAGTGAATTTTTTAGCCACAACCACTAAAAATCTTGACTAAGATCACATGCTTTATTGAGTTTGCAGTATTTTTCAAACAATATTTTTAACATACAATTCCATTTTAGAAAATATGAATGTCATTAAGGTCAAATTTACTTTGAGGAGAAAGCTCTTCACTAGGCAAAATTTTATCTAATTTGCACTCATTTTTCAATGCTTTGTCAGACTGTTAGTTATAAGATTTTCAATGACCAATTTTTGCGGAGGCAGACCACCAATCCTTTTTCTTAGTTTTTGTCTAGAACCTTCAGTGAAACTTTTCAATAATGAATAATCTTTCTGGAATATTAAAACCAATGCTATAACTTCTAACATAATAATAGTTTTTCTTACTGCAACAAGCAACAAACCATAGCATGACAAACTGACAGATAAATTGTGGAAATGTACTTCGGGGATTGCAGTGCAGCTTCTCACCACTAGGCTATCAAAGTTTCGCATCCACCACCAGTCTTTTACTATCTCACTAGCTCTCTTGGTCTCTTAGCCAATCTGACTTCATAGCAGTAGAGGGGTTGGGTCCCACTGCCCTTCTGGAGCTGCCTGTCCCATTCTGCTTTCATCAGCCAAAAACGGGACAGACAATTCTGAAACCGCCAAAGTGGATGCCCTGCCAAGCCTGCTGCCTCAGTTAAGTAGTCCAAGACCTGTGACAAAGAGTCTCACCACTGGGCCAATTGCCAGCTTCACGATAGACAATGAAGAGATTGAGATTGTTAGCAACTTCCATTTCCTTGGTTCCATAATCAATACTCTTGGCACCAGCTCTCAGGAAATTTAAAGACAAATTAAATTGGAAATGTCTACTGTCAGGGACCTCTCTAGAATACTGAAGAGCAATGAAATCAGTTTGGAGACTAAGGTGCCCTTAATCTAGGCCATGGTCTTCATAATTACTTGCTAAGCATCAGAGAGCTGGGCAATGACTAAAGATAGGATGACAGAAGAAGGATCAATACCTTTGAATTGTGATTCTGAAGAAAAGTGGTGAACATACCATGGCCTGACAGGAGAACAAACAAGTCTGTCCTGATGAGAGTGAAAACAAGTTGCACCCCGCAGGAAACCATGCTTGAAAGGGTGGAGGTACAGCACAGAAGAGGAAGATCCAGCATGAGATGGTTAGACTCAGTGGCTGGAGAAATGGGATTAAGTATGTTGGAGACGATGAGATTGGCCCAGGATAGAGCAGAATTCAAGGTGAATGCATATAGTGTCATTGTGAATTGCTTCTTTATTGATATATTACTATAATTAGCATTTAAATACTTTAAACTAAATTTTAACTCTAATCTAGGATGTTGCTTTATATTTTTGTTGTGATTTATGAACATGTTTAACTGTTACATATTTGTTTCAATAACTATTACACAGATTTCATAACTACTGACACCTAGTAAGTACAAATGATCCCCCATGGGATGCACGCTGACTATATTTATTTTCAAACTAAATTTCCCTAGGTCCCTAGATGAGTAACAGGAAAGAACAAATACTTTTACTGCCCAATTCTTTAAAAGTTGACTATGACCTTTACACATTTAATGGGTCAATACTTGGCAGTCATTTGTGTACGTCTGTTTTCTTAGAAAATCATTAACATTAACCTCTAATTCTTAACTCTAGATATATGGTAAAAATATCTTTCCTTGGGTATTAAATCTTATTTTAGACGTCTGTCTCATGTCTTTGGAAATGTAGAAGGTATATCATGTTTGTGGGGGTTTTTTTTGTTGTTTTTGTGGGTTTTTTTGTGGGTTTTGGGGGTTAGTTTTGGGGTTTTTTTAACCCAGTTCTTAGAGAAGTAAATCGTATTTGGAAGGAAAAAGAGTCAGAACAGGAGAAGAAGATTTTGAATGAGACGGAAAAACACAGTTACTATGGCTATGACAGCAGGTGTGTCAGAGACAGTGAAATTGGCTCAAGATAGGGGAGGGTTCACAACTATTGATTTTGGGTTCTCTATGAGTCATTGTCAACTCAACAGCACATAGCAACAACAACAATTCCCCATTCTCAGGGAGCTCTGGTGGCCTATTACTTAGCAGTCCACGAACCTAAGAAGATCAAATTGTGGAAATCTTCAGAAGTTTAACCATTATTACTTATATCTAAGGTACTCCTGATCCAGACCATGGTCTTCACAATTACTTGCTAGGCATCAGAAAGCTGGACAATGACTAGGGATGATAGAAGGAGAATTGATGCCTTTGAGCTGTGGTGCTCGAGAAGAGTAGTGAATATACCATGGACTGCTAGGAAAACAAACAAGTTTATCATGGAGAGAGTAAAACCAGGCTGCTCCTTGGAGGCAAGGATTCTGAAGCTCTGTCTGACATACTTTAGGCATGTTGCAAGGAGAAACCAGTCTTTGGAGAGGGACATCATGTTTGAGGGAGAAGGTGCATTGCAAGAGAGGAAGACCTTCGATGAGATGTATTGATCAGTGACTGGGGTAATAGCAGTAGGTGTGTCGGAGACAATAAGGTTGGCTTAGGATAGTGCAGGTTTCAGAGCTGTTATACATAGACACATGGGGTGCTATGTGTTGCAAGTGACTCTACAGCACTTACCAACAATTTATATTTCAGAAAAATGATAATTTCTTCACTAAAATCTTCACAAAAAATATGTTTGAATATGTACAGTATTCCAGCTTCTGTATTATGTTTGGGACATACACACATGAATTAGAGATAGTTTTAACTTCAAGGAATCTAATGAAACTATATATTAAAATTGTTTCTAATGTTCTCTCCATAATGAGACTGCTAATAGTTGAGCCTGGAAGGTGAAGTACACCATGGTCTGACTAGTGTGTTACGTTGTTGCCCTGTATAGTTACTCTGTTAGGAGACACTGCACTTGTGTTTAGTACTTTGCAGTTAGTAACTAATAACTTCACATTATTTCACATTGCAGTGAAGATTTTTATCCATGCGACTTTTTTTATGCAAGTATTTTTTAAAGGAAAGGTTCTTATAATACAGTTTGAAGCACTAAGTATATGGTCGTGTGTGTGTGTGTGTGTGTGTGTGTGTGTGTGTGTGTACACCATCAGAGCAGATCTGAACTGATAAAGGAGGAGGTTGCCCCTCCTTCTCCAGCAGAGTATCTGGTGGATTTGAGCCGCGTACCTCTGGGCCTCTCGGGCCACTTTTTCATTGTTTTTGTTCAGACATTCCTCTAGGTCATATAACCTTGGTGTACAAGTTGCCATACCGCGGTCACTTGTGGTTGCTGTGAGGCTGAACACTGTTTAATGGTTGGCTACCCAATGCAGAGAGTGGGGTGGAGCTCCCAGATTAAAACAAGCTTGGAATGAGGAGTGGCATCCACTTCCATAATAGCTTGCCTCTGGAAACCCTATTAACCTGGAGAGAAGAGGAAAGGCACCCAAGCATTGAGGACTCTCCTTAATAGGGTCGCTATGAGTCGCCTAGGACTCGACGGCACTTAAAAACAACAACAATGTTTTCTCATGAATTGTTTTTATTTAATCCAGACAACAATGTTTTGGTATTTTATGAAACAGTTTATCAGTGCACTTTCTCTGTCCCATTGTCCTCCAGTTGGAATCAACACATAGATATCCCTCCAACAGGCAACAGGTTTTCAGAGGTATAAATCCCAACAGAGGAGATTGTCTATCTTTCTTCTCAAAAGCAGCTGACAATAAAGGAACAGGAAAACAGAATGAATGACAATAGAGAATTTAAGAAGAAGGGGGGAAATGCTATTAGACTAAGAAGATTCTAACCAATGAAACAACATGCATATATTTTTTAAAAAAATTAATTAATTTATTTATTTTTCATTTCAGTGCATACATATTTTTAATGGAAAAGCTTTATGTTCTGTATTTCAGCTAAGCTTAAAGTAGAAAAATAAAGACTCTTCAAATAATAATTTTTTTTAAAAAGCAGTTGACAATAGAACTGCCAGAGAGGGGCTATCTTTGGGTAAGCAGTGCTTTTCTATGAACTAGATACATCATTAGAGGTCCCTAATCTTATTAGAGTCAGTAATTTTACTGTCAGTCCCTAATCTTATTTAAGTCAGTTCTATTCTTTAAAGGATCAAAGAAATAATGTAGATTATTTTATATAGTTTAATATATTTTTGTTGTTGTTGTGATTCATTGTGATCCTATATACAATATCCCTAAACTTTGCTCTATCCTGAGCTAGCCACTCTTACTGTCTCTGACAGACCTACCCCCATTACCCCAGGGACTGAATCAATCCATTTCATTGAGAGTTTTTCTCTCTTGTGCTGTCCCACCACCCTCCAAAGCATAATATGCCTCTCCAAGGACTGGTCCTTCCTTTCAACATGCCCAAATTATGTCACACGAAGCTTATCTCCAAGAAACAGACTGGTTTCACCCTCTCCAGTATGAACCTGTTTGTTCTCAGCAGTCCATAGTATATTTAATACTCTTCTCCAGCAACACAGTTCAAAGGCATCAATTTTCTTTCTATCATCTCTAGTTATTGTTTAGCTTTCTGAACAATTGTGTGCATAATTGCAAAGGCCTGCATCAGGTGCACCTTAGTCTCCAGACTGACACTATTGCTTTTCAGTACTCTGGAGAGGTCCCTGACAGCAGACTTTCTCAAGGCAATTAATAATCATTTGATTTCCTGGCGGAAAAGTGTTGAGTAAGGAGTCAAGCAAACTAAAGCTGTTAACAATCTCAATTTCTTTACGGTTTATAATGATGCTGCCAATCAACCTGATGGTAAGAATCTTTACATTTTTTTAAAATTTTTTTTAAATTTAGAATCTTTACATTCTTAACGTTGAACTTCAATCCATATAAAAGGTCACAGTCTTCGACTTTCTGCGCCAAGTACTTAAGGTCAGCCTCAGTTTCAGCAAGCAAGATTGTGTCATCTGTATAACACATGTGGTTGATGAGTCTTCCTCCAATCCTGATGCCACACTTCTCCTCATAGAGTCAAGACTACCAGATGATCTTTTCTGCATGTAGATTGAAACAGTATGGAGAGAAGACACATCCCTGGCATAAACCCTTCCCGATTTTTAACCATGCAGTGTTTCCTTGCTCTGTTCTGCTGACTGTCACGTCTAGGTTTCACATAAATGCAATCAAACATTCTGAGATTCCCATTCTTCTCAGAGTTAGCCACAGTCTGTTGTTTATTGTGGTCCACACAGTCTTTGCATGTCAGTGAAACACAGATAGACATTCCTCTGATACTCTCTGTTTTTAACCAAGATCCATCTAACAGTAGCTGTAATATTCCTAGTTCCACAACCTCTTCTAAACCCAGCCTGCACTTTTGGTTTGGCAGTTCTCTGATGATGATGATGTACTGCTTTAGTTGTTTTTGGACCATTTTCAGCAGAATCTTGGTTGCAGGTTATATTAATGATATTTTTCAGACTGTCTTAATTTGGAATTTCTGTTGAAACTTTGTCATAATGAAAGGCCTTGCTGGTATGTTAAATACTGTTGGTATAGCTTAATGTATTCAAATTACATCCCTGGCAACGAATATTTAATATTACAGGTAGGACCAGAAGAATGAACAAATCCGTCTTGGAGTAAAGACTGCTAGTTCATTAAAAGGAAGCTAGCATCTTGGTTACTCTGGACTCAATAGTAGGAGAGACCAATCCCTGGAGAAGGACATCCTGCTTACTCAAGTACAGGGTCATTAAAAGGAGAAACACAATAGTGTGATGATTGACACAGTGACTATCACTATGCGCTCAGAGGTAGAACATTTTTATTCTGGCACTGCTCCAGGAAACATTTATTTTTGCTTTGCTTTACTTTGCATAAAATTCCTCTATTCAGGGAGGGGAAAGGTAGCTCTAATGGCCTAGTAATAAGAAGCTATGTTGCAATCCCAAATGTATGAAGTTCAAATCCACTAGCTGGTCTGCAGAAGGATGGGCAATCTCCTCCTGTGTCATTTACTGCCTCTGAAAATCCACTGGAAGGTCATCTATAAGCTGGTTCTGGCTTGACAGCACACACAAAAACAACAGTTAGGGAAACATAACAGCATCTAACATATTTTTAAATAAAGAATGTCTACCTAACTATCTAATTATCCACCCATCTAGCTCTTATATGCTTAAGTACCTACTTTATCTGTAAGAGTCAAATGAGATGACATTGATCTATCTGTAAGTGACTCTTTCCAAAGAAAGTAGTGGGTAGAACTCCAACCACTCAAGAACACCCTTCAGTGATTTGGTAAATTATAGATAAAATGTTCCCAAATTAATTTCTCCATAAAGAGAATTATTCTTATGTCTTTCATATAATTTTACTAGAAAGATATTTTAATCATGATTTCCTATATAAAATAAACCTACTAATTAAAACAATTCAATCACACATCCTTTAAACTACACATAGTGAGCATGTTATAAATACAACAATCTAACAAACTTGTTCTAATAAATCCATAATTTCTTCAATTGATAATGATGTTGTTGTTGTTATGTGCCGTCGAGTCGCTTGCAACTCATAGCGACCCTATGTGAAACAGCCCTAAACTCCGCTCTTTCCGGTGCCAATTGCACCATTTCCGATATACCCATCCCAATTGCCCCAGTCACTGAATCAATCCACCTCATAGAGTGCCTTCCCCTCCTGCGCTGTCCCTCCACCTTACCAAGTATGATATCCCTCTCCAAGGACCAGTCCCTCCTTACAACATGTCCAAAGCATGTTAGATGGAGCCTCAGGATCCTTGCCTCCAAGGAGCTGCCTGGTTTGACCCTTTCCAGGATGAATCTGTTTATTTTCCTAGCAGTCCATGGTATTCTCAATACTCTTCTCCAGCACCACAGCTCAAAGGCCTCAATTCTCTTTCTATCCTCCTTAGTCATTGTCCAGCTCTCTGGTGCATAACAAGTGATTTCAAAGACCATAGCCTGTGTCAGACGTACCTTACTCTCCAGAGAGACACCATTGCTCTGCAGTACCCTGGAGAGGTCCCTAATGTTAAGCAGACTTTCCCATGACAATACATCTTCTAATTTTCTGGCTACTGGTGCTGAGAGTGTTGACTGTGGAGCCAAGAAAACTAAAGCTGTGAACAATCTCAATCTCTTCACCATCCATCCTGATGCTGCCAATTGGTGATAATAGTTTAATAAATATAATCTGTGAGATAAAATCTTTTAATTTGGGGATCTTTTCCTTATAAAAGGTAAGAGCAAAGGTCAGACTGCAGGTATGTAATAATACAGAACTCACTGAGGGTTAAAAATTTTGCAGAATATATGGTTTTTAGCATTATTTATTGACATAAGTTTATGGACCCCAGAAAAAAACCACGATAATTGTTTTAAAATAAAAGATATCTAAATTCTTTCTTTTGAACACATTTGGCCACTGAAAATGCCAAAAAACAAATGTAAGTATTTTATTGTGCTATAAGTGAAGCCATGCAGGTTTCATAAGTACACTGTGTTTTCCTCCCCTTTATGTTTGAATGTGTGAGCATATGCATGTATATTTATGTTTGAGTGTGAATATGACTTTTTTTTTATTTCTCAAAGGAGAGGCTCTTAATTCCTTACAACCTGAGCTGTGTCACCAGGAAGTGAAGGATTAGGCAATTGGTAGTGAGATTTTGATAATCCTTGTGAAATGCTATGATCTTAAGGAAGGAGGTACATTTTGAGGCTTAGTCAAGATAAACAAAAGGCTCCAGAAGCTGGGGTTTCAATGCAAGAAAGACTCCACAGGCATGCTGTTACTAAATGCCAAGCAAATACAGATGCAACTTGAATACCCTCCACGAGTTTTTGAAAGTACCTTGATTCATAATAAAACAGTGCACATAATTGTGAAATTTGCTTTTCCCCCCCTTTTATAAAAATTGTACAGAGCCTGCTGAGGTATTGTTATTGTTCAAAAAACAGTTTCATAAAGAAATGTGTTAGAATCAAACAAGTAGACAAACTAGTGTTATCACTTATCTAAGAAAATGTATTACCATAACAATACTCTCAGGGCTTTCACTTACTCTGTATTATGGGCTTCTAAAATTAAAGCATGACTCAAAGTAATACAAACAAAGCCACTCTCAAAAGGATTTGACTTTATTAAATCCCCTACTCTTCATAACAAAATTATCTTCTCCCTCCTGTCTCTAAAAAGCATACCCCACTTCTTAGAATGTTCCATCCAAAGCTAAATATTATATCTCTATTGGTTCTGGAAGACTGCCTAACACTGAAATATATTTACAACTGACTCAGAAATCAGACATCAGATTTTACACCTTCAGAATTCACTTTGAACTGTCAGTAATTCTACGCTGACATCTATGAAGTTTCCATCTTTGAAATAAGGAATATTAAAAAAAAAAAGTCTAATATAAAATTGCCCCCTAGTGGCAATCAAAAGTTTCTTTTTTAGAAATCAAAAGGAAACACTTTTAAGGATAGGGGTCATATTGAGTTTGGCAAATTTCTTTTTCTTCTCTCATTAGTTTGTGAGCTGTTAGATTGTAGAAGAGCATAATAATAAATGTTACTAATTAAATTCTTCCTTCTCTGGAAAGAGTACCTTGCCAAAATCAATAGCATCAATTCTGCTATTTCTGAGTCAGGAGATCCAGTCAGGGCACAAATCTACAACTTAACCTCCAGCATCCTGGTAGTCCTTGTGAAAAAAAAAAAGTCACAGTATCAATTTTGCATTTTAACTCACAAGTTTTATTTTACAGTTCATGAACTAGAGGATACTCTCTCTGTTCTGAAAGTCACATAAGCGTTCCAAAATCCCATAGAGTCTGAAGGGTTTTATATTAGCAGTTAATATTGATCAGCTATTTCAGGTTTTGTTCTCAAAACCATAACTAGATACACTCTTCTAGTGGATACTAGCGCATAACTTTTAAGCAGGACAAAGTTAATCTGTCTTGTCATGTTTTCAAGGTTTTATTGAATATATCATGGACTGCCAAAGAACATTTTCTGATCACTTGCTATGCATCTGAGAACTGGAGAATGCATAAGAATGACAGAAGAAATATTGATTCTTTTAAATTGTGATGCAGAAGAAGAGTACTAAATATCCCACGGACTATCAAAAGAACAAACATGTCTTGGAGAACATGCAGCCAGAGTACTCCCTGATGGCAAAAATTATCCAGCTTCTCTTTATCATTCTCTTTATCTTCTCTTGCATACTTCCGGCATGTTCCTAGAAGAGAATATCACTTGGAGAGGGAAATTATGCTTAGAAAAGTGGAGGGTTAATTAAAGACAGGATGGCCCTTCAACAAGATGGATTGACCCAATGACTGCTGCAATGAGGTCTAGTGTGTCAGGACATGTGAGGGTGGCATACGTTAGCAAAGGGTTCAGATCTGCTGTTCATAGGGTTGCTATGGGTAGAGAAGTGTAGGACTGAGAAATCATTTGCTTGGTGTACATAGCTCAACTACAAGTCAAAACTGACTGAATAGCACCGAACAACAATGAAAGAGACACGGAAGTGCTTGCAAAGAGTTGTGTCAAGAAACTGGAAATTTGAGCTCACTCACAAAGACCTCTGAAGACAGATCTGACAATCTCCTGGTTACAGTGTTAAAAGAGGTCACAATATTGAAAATCTTGGATAGTATCATTCTATTTGGTTACTCCTCCAGTCACCATGAGTTGTAGTCAACTCAATGGCATAACAACAAAAAAAATTTATATTAAAGGAAAAGTTTTCTCTTTGTTCTCTTAGTTACCTCTCTGCACTGAACATAGTTCAAAGTGAGATATGAGTTCTAAGAAAAGTAAAAGAAAAAAAAAAGTAAAATGACATAATAAAAAAGCTTGCATCATTGATTTCTTTTATATTGCAGACACAAAAAACCAATTAGGAACAGGAACTAAAATTCACATATTTGATTGCAAGAGTAAATAGTTGATTTAAGGCTTGAAATGTAAGAAGAAAGAGTTTAATGTTCATGTTCATGTAGTTGAATTTGAACACCTCAGGAACTTTTATTTATTTATATCTTGTTTTAAGCATTTCCCTTTTAATTATGCATTGTCTAGTTATATTTGAGACAGTCATTGCAAGAACTTATTAGCAAATTATTGTACATATCAGAATTCAATAAATTATTTTTATCTTTAACTTCTTTATCGGGTATTCAAAATGGAACCATTACTTTAGGAATGGCATCCACTTCCTAAACGACATGCCTCTGCCAACTCTTTGAACTTTGAGAAACGATGATGGTAATAGAAAGGCGGCAGGTTTTTTGTTCATAGGGTCACTATGAGTTATGCTCGACTTGATGGCAATCAACAACAACAACAATAAAATGGAGACATCTTAACTATAGGTGAAGTCTTTATTAATTTTTAGGATTTCATATTTTCTTTAGTAGATACTAAAATATATATCTTAGTGGTGAGATACATTGGACATATGCAGTTCCTCTTATAAAGTTGTTAATTTTTATAAAATATGTATAAACTTTTGAATAAACATATAAATTATAAATAAAAACTACCAAAATATCACTGGAAATATTTTTCTGAAATTTAAATTTGAAGATACTGACTTTACAAGCTGGCACAGCAGAGATAGCATTTTTCAACTCAAAATTAGCCTGTTATTCTTTTTCATTCAAATTGTTTATGACACTTTCAATTTCCATTAAAGTAATCTGTTTTTTAAAGTGGTATTATTATTTCTTGCTAGCAAGTAATAAACTTAATCTATTCTGTTCCAAATGAATATGAACCTTCCAGACGATGTTAGTGAACCACATTAGAGCTAGTCACTTTAAAATAGACCATTTTCAGGAAAAAAAAATTATAATACAGAATAATCTTCAGAGATCACAACCTATGTTCCACAAAATTCAGTGTATTCTCTAGCAGTCTCTGGATTAGAGATGAAAGCACAGCTGTGATGAATACATTGAAATTGGAAGTAGCTGTACACATCAAAACATTCCAAAAGTAAATGTTTCATTCAGACTTCCAGCTGCTTTCTCTGCATAATGACAGCAAATTCATATATGTTCATATGAGCACCTAGGGCTTTCTTTGTGGAATCAAGTATCTAGACAGTTTGCAGCCATTGGCTAAGTAACCCACTGTCAGTTCTGTGATGCTGACGCTATTCATTTTATTCACCCTCATACTGGTAGGGTCTACCACATTAAAAGAATAATTTCTAATTCTGATTGAGCTTGGAAGGAGGAGTGGCATCCACTTCCATAACAGCTTTTCTCCGGAAACCCTATGAACCTGGAGAGAGGATGAAAGGCACCCAAGCGTCAAGGACTCTCCTTCATAGAGTCGCTATGAGTGGCCTATGGCCCTACCGCACTATACAACAACAACAACAACAACAATCCTGATTGAATTAATTAGTGACATCAATTATTGAAATGTAAACTCTCTCTGATCATCTGTAATAAATCAATATTAGTTTTTAGGAATTTGACACCAATGTTGTTGTTAGAGGTATGAAAGTTCAATTTATCCTTTTTAATCCTAAATTGTTATATAGGTATGAAGTTTGAATAGTCACGCAATCAAATGAAAAAAAAAGAGTTCAAAAATTGCTTGTCTCTAAGCTTATATAACATTCCATAAAATACTACAAATTTTTGCTAAAATAAAAAACTAAAATGCATTCCCATTCCTATCTATCAAAGGTGAAATCCCTGATGGTACAACAATTAAGCACTTGGCTACTTATCAAAAGATTGGCGCTTCAAAGCCACCCAGGAACACCTCAAAAGATATACCTGGAGAGCTCTACATTCAAAATATTATAGCTTAAAACATAAAAAATGAACATATGGGTAACAATGAGCTCTGTCATAATATATATATGTTACTATATGTATATATACTATATATGTATACTATACACACACACACACACACACACACAAGATAGAGAGCTTGAGATGGTGTTAGGTGCTGTCAAGTAAATTATCAGTCACTGTGACCCTGTGAACAAGAGACTGGCTCCTTGTCATATCCTCTATCATCCTCACAGTCTCTGCCATGCTCAAACCCATTGTTGTAGTATATCTGTGTCAATCCAATTCTCTGAGAATCTTCCTCTCTTTCTTTTCCTGGCCCTCTAACTTTCCCAGCCTATCAAGGATTGGCCTCTCCCAGCAACATAGCAAAAGTATGTGAGACAGAGTTTTCTCATCCTTTCTTCTAAAGAGCACTCTAGAGGCACTTCCTCCAGGACAGGTTGGTTTTCTGTTTTGGTTGTTTGTGGTGCATTCAGTACTCTTTACCAATGCCATGATTCAAATGCATCAATTCTTCTTTGGTGGATCTTATACATTGTTACAAAGGAAGTAAATAAAAAGTGTAATGGCTTGGATCAAGTGCACCTTACTCTTTAAAGTTATGTCCTTGTTCTTTAGTACTTTAAAGAGGTCTTTGACAGCAGATTTCTGGGTAGACACACATATGTACCCAATCATCTAAACACCTATTTACATTCCATGAGATCAGAAGTTCACAAAATTTAGGTTCTATTTGTGTATTGCTTGATGCCAGAAAGAAATCACCCCCACCCCGCCAAGAAATACCTGCACAAACTTCATGCTATACTGTATTTGTGCTGCTTGGGTCATAGTTAAAATTTGCAACTGAAATACAGGAGCAATTTCTGAATCCTAAAGAACTAATGCAACAAGTGTGAAATGACAAATTCTCCCAAGAACATTAGTCTAAATGTGACTGTCATTCTCTAGTGTGCTGTTGTTCTAATTTTTTCTACATTGCCTTATTAAAAATTGTATGAGTACATAACATAATTTAGAAGGGCTTTCTTTTCATATGGTTGGCATCTCCAGAGAAGTTAATATTTGTTCTGGGGATCAGTGAGCACTGGAGATAAAAATTAAAGCTAATGCGTAGATCTCTTTTTCATCTAAGAAATCCCTTCTAAGCCTCATTGACTGCAGGCCTAGTGTATATGTCAGGGTATAAGGAGTCAAGAATGAAAATAAAAATGGACCAGTCTGAAAAAAAACAGCTCTCTAATTCAGCATATTTAATTTTAATTTATATAAAAATTGTTAATCCTTTCATAGTTTTTAGTTTTAAAGAAAACCTAATTTTGAAAGTACAAATCCATTTATACATTTTAAGTACCAACTTCCACTATAGAAAGAAAAATTGGAAAAAATAACCTACGGAAACATTTCAAAGCCCTGTCAATATTCAAATAACTTACTAAAGTAATATTCTATTGTCATTTTTTTATTTTAAATGAACTTAGGTAGTGATTTTAATTTTTATGTAGTACTTTGGTAAAGATTTTGCCATGATTAATATGATAATTATCATAGACACAAATTTCACTGTTTTCATGTGTTTCCACTCATCCCTCATGCACATTCTGTTCCACAAGACCTATTACAATTCATACAATGTCTGCTCATATTGGTTCATTCCAATGCCCTTCATCTCACATACATCTCAATATATGTTCTTTGTCTATCATCTTCTTGTCCAAATCACCTGACCAAAGTGGATGGATTAATTTCCGAGTTCTGAACTCTATTCTGTTGAGCTCTGTGTTGTTTCTGGAGCCAGCTATATGTAGTTATTATTGTGCTAACTGTGCAGTAGGTTTTGATACAAGAAATGTAAGGCCTTCTACTATGGTTTTCCCCCTTCTTTTTTTTAGTAGAGTTTTGCTTATCTGAGGTCTTTATAAATTAACACCAATAATGTTCTTATTGATTTTTTGGAATTTTGTATGCATACTATCATATTATCTGCAAATTGACATGGTTTTACTTCTTTTTGGCCTATTTGTTGCTCTTAGGTACCCTCAAGTTGAGCATTACTCATAGTGAGACATCTGAAAACTGCACTATTCTGTACTATCCTCATTATTTTGGACCCATTTGCGTCTATTGCTACAGTTACTATGTCAATCTATCTTGTCAAGTGTTTTCATCTCTTATGCTGACCAATCCACGAATACGTTGTTGTTGTCGTGTGCTGTCAAATTGGGACTGACTCATAGGTGACTCTTCAGTGGGTTTTTAGAGGCAGCTAATCACAAGGAAGGGAATTGTCTATTCTCCTTCAGTGAAGCAACTTGTGTATTCAAACTGTGTGCCTTTGAAATCTCAGTGTAGCCTCTTATCACTAGGTCAGGCCTCTCATTTATTTTATTTATAAAGTCCAAGTGTGTTTTAGCTTAGGTAGGGCATGACTTTCTAAAAAAAAAAAAATCCATTTCTTCTAGATTTGAAAATCATCAGAGTACAATTCTTAGCTATTTTTTATTTATTTGTTGTTTTTTTTATGTGCCATCAAGTTGCCTGTGACCCATAGAGAAGCTATGTACAGCAGCTCTAAAGCCTACTCTGTCCTGAGCCACTCTCACTGATTCAGACACACCTAACCCCATTTCACCAGTTCCTGAATCAATCTGTCTCATCTGGGGTCTTCCTTTCTGCACTGTCCCTCCACCTTTCCGAGTACAATGTCCTTCTCCAAAGACAGAGCTTTAAAATTCCATTCTCCCAAGAGAAACTTGATTTCACCCTAAGACAGACTTATTTCCTTTCTTGGTGGCCCATACTGCGTTCAAGACTCTTCTCCAGCACCACAACTTGAAGGCATCGATTCTTTTTCTGTAGTTTTTAGTCATTGTCCAGCTCTCTGGTGCATAGCAAGTAATGACAAAGACCATGGCCTGGATTAGGTGTACCTTAGTCTTTAGACTGACATCGTTGCTTTCCAGTATTCTGGAGAGATCAGTAACAGTAGATTTCCCAAATGAAATTCATATTTTGATTTCCTGACTGCTGGTGCAGAGAGTATTGCCTGTGGAGCTGAGCAAGCTATAACTGTTAACAACTTCAATCTCTTCTCCATCTATCACGGTGCTGCCAATTGGCTCTTTGGTGAAAATCTTTGTCTTCTTCATGTTGAGCTTCAATCCATTCTGACTCAATAGCACACAATAATAACAAGAAAAATTACTTTAGAGCTTAAGTGTGTATATACTTGCTTGCTTATCGTTTGCTTTTACTAGGACATAACTTGCCTGTCAATTTGCTAGACTTGAGCCATTTTTGGATTCAAATGCCATAAGGGTCACCCATTGTGGACAGGTTTCAGCGTAACTCCCAGATTAAGATAGGCCAAGGGCAGTATAGGACATATACTTCTCAAATAGCAGGCCTCTGAAAATCCTATGGACATTAGAAGGCTATAACATTAGAGGTAGAGCCCAGATTGGAAATCATACAAAATGAGAAGAAACAGCAGCAAACAGGCTTTCATAATTGGAATGGGGAATGTATGCATTATGAAGTTGTCAAGAATGAAATGGAACAAATGAAGTTGACTTTCTAGGCATTAGTGAACTGACCTGGATTGCATGAGCCACCTTCAACCAGTTTTTTTACTTATAATGCTGAAAACTAAAAACTGAGGAAGAATAGAGTATTATTCATAGTAAAAAGAATATAATCTAATATTTAAAGATCCAACCTAAAGAGTTGTAACAGGATACTATCCATAAAGATGCAGCCATGGATGTCCTCACCATTCTAAGATAGGAATTTGGAGGACAGTTGTTGGACAATTGACTGGAAGAGATCCTTCCTTACATGTTCCTATTCCTAATCAAAGGGATTTAACATAACATGCAATTAACTATTAATTATAAAATCAATAATTATTAATTATTATGAAATAGCATTAATATCATATATAAGAAAGAGACTATGGAATATTATCCAAAACCAGAACTTTCACAGAAACTCAATATGGGTTTAAAAGAGGCCATGGCACTAGATATAACACTGCTGATGTTAGAAGGATCCTGACTTAAAACAGACTACAAGTGACTGTGTATGTGTATTTTATTGACTATGAAAAGGTGATTGAAATTATGAATCATAACAAATTATGGATAATATTAAGGAGAATGGAAATCCCAGAACACTTAATTCAGCTTATATGAAACCTATACCTAGACAAAGAAGCTGTTATCCAAAGCAAGGGAACATTGTACGATTTAAAATTAGAAAAGGTGTGCATCAACGTTGGGTCCTTTCTCCATACCTATTCAATTTATGCATTGAGCACATCATTCAAGAAACTACAATTTATGTACCATCAGGATCAAAGGAAGACTCATCAACAACCTGCATTATGCAAGTGACAACCTTACTTGCTGAAAGTGAGGAGAACTTGAAACATTTGCTGCAAAAAATTAATATTAATTGCTTCAATATGGATTGTATCTCAACATCAAGAAGACAAGAGTCCTCTGGACCACTGGACAAATCTTCTGGACCACTGGGTCAATAAGCAACATCATGATTTTGTTGTTGTTGTTAGGTGCTGCCAAGCTGTGTACAACCCACAAGACACTATGAATAGCAAATCTGAATCCTGTTCTATATTGTGTCATCCTCAGAATCTGTGATATACTAAAGCCTACTGATGCAGTCCCTGTATCAAATGACTTGATTAAGGGTCTTCCTGTCCTTCACTGACCCTCCAGTTTTCCAAGCATGATGTCCTCCAAGGAATAAGCCTCTCCTAACAATATGTACAAAGTATGTGAGACTAAGCTTGTCAGCTTTGCCTCAAAGAAGTACTCTAGCTGCACTTTCTACAAGATATATCTAATTGTTCTTCTGACAGTCCATGGATATTCAACACTTTTCTCCAACACCACAGTTCAAAGACATTAATTCTTCTTCCATAATCCTCATTCATCATTCAGTTCTCAGATGAATAAAAAGTGATTGAAAAGACCATGGCTTGAATCAGGTGTACATTAGTCCTCAAACTGACATCCTTGCACATCAATAATTTGGAAAAGTTCTCATTACAGACTTTCTCAGCACAATACATCTCCTGATCTCCTGATGGCTGGTATCAAGTGTGTTGATTATGGACCAATCTTTTCACCATCTATCATGATGTCGCTTAACAGTGCAGTGGTGAAACTTGATTTCCTTGAAATTGTGATGCAATTCATTTTGAAGACTGTAGTGTCTGATATTTCTTTTTCATTTTTTTATTATTAATTTCAATGACAATTTATAGACTTTGGATTTCCATTTATTCATTATTGTACTTTTCTTCCCACCTACCCCTCCTCCCAGTACACTACCCTCTATGAAAAGTAAAAGAAAAATTCTTTCATTGTTTTACAATCACTCCCCCCAGGTTCACTCCACCATGCAGCCTTCACTCTGTTCTCCTGTCATGACAAAAATACCTAATCGCATATCCCTTTTAAACAATTTTCTCCCTCATCTGTTTCAATACAGTTTACATTATTTATCCCATCTTTCTCAATCTCTGCCAACTCTGATGTCAGTTCTGTTTTACAACAGTGGCACCATGCAGTATATGTCCTTTTGTGAATGAGATACTTTACTCAACATAATGTCCTCCAGGGTCACCCATTTTGAATAATATTTCATGAGTTCCTTGTTTTTTAATGCAGCATAATATTCCATTGTGTGAATATACCACAGCTTCTCTATCCATTCATTTGTTGATGGGCACTTTGGTTGTTCCCAACTCCTTGCTATTGTGAACAAAGCCATGATAAACATGGGTGTGCATATACCTGCTTGAGTGGTAGATATAGTTTCTTTGGAGTATATTCCCCAGTAGTGGAATTGCTGGGTCAAATGGTATCTCTATTCGCAACTTTTTGAGAAAGCGCCATACCACCTTCCACAGTGGTTGCACCATTCTACACTTCCACCAACAGTGAATAAGGGTTCCAGTTTCTCCACAACCTCACTGGCATTTGTTGCTGTTATGTTAATTTTTTCTATTCTGACTGGGGTGAGATGATATCTCATAGACATTTTGATTTACATCTCTCTTAAGCTAGGGCTTTTGAACATTTTTTCATGTGCTTGTTTGCCATCTGAATGTCTTCTTTGGTGAAGTGTCTGTTCATATCCTGTTCCCCTTTTTCAATTGGATTATTTACCTTTATCTTGTTGTGATGAGTGTTTGATATTCTTCAGGAAGCATTTCCAGACCGCCTCACTTTCAGCAAGTAAGGTTGTGTCATCTTCCTTATAAAGATTATTGATGACTCTTTATTCAATTTTGATGCCACATTTTTTTTCATAGAGTCCAGCTTTTCAGATAATTTTCTCAGCACAAAGATTGAGTAAGTATGGAGAATAAATACAACCCTGATACATACCTTTCTTAATATTAAATGATGCAATATTCCTTTGCTGTGTTTGCACAATAACTTCTTGGACTACGTATATATTCCATATAGGACAATTAAATATTCTGAGATTTCCATTCTTCTCAATGTTAGCCATAATTTGTTAAGAGTCAACAGTCAAATGTGTTTGCATAGACATTCTCCTGTTATTCTCTGTCTTCAGCTAGGATCCATCTGACTCCAGCAGTGAAATCCACGCTGCCTTGGCCTCTTCTAAATCCATGTTGAACATTTGACAGTTCTCTCTATACTACTCTAGTCATTTTTGAGTGATTTTCATCAGGTCTTTTTTTGCTTGTATGTGATATTAATGATATTGTTCTATAATATCCACATTCTGTTAGATCACCACGACATAATGACAGATGGAGAAAACATTTAAATTGTCAAAGATTTCATCTTTTTGGATTCATTATTAACATGATGAACTTGGAAGTTGGTTGGCTGGCTGACATCTCCAAGGCAGTCTCGTCTTGGTGGCAATCAGGAAAGGGAAGTTTCTGGGTCCTTTTTGTTGTGTGCTACTGTTCTTTTCTCCCACAAAAGTGGGTGGCCTTGAGCCTTCTGCTCAAGGGTGTGACTTTAAAATCCTGTAGGATTTATTAATTTATTAATTAATCCAATAGTAATACTTTTATTAATAAAATAAATTTATTAATTTTATAAGAATATTCTTTCAAAGCAATCATTTGTCTATCTGCTGTACTTGGAGTTACTGTGATGCTGAACACTATCCCATAGTCGTGTTAGATACCATAATGGTTGTATGAACTTTCAGATTGATTCATGTTGGAAAGTAGGAGTGGATCCACTTCCTAAACTAGATGCCTCTGGAAACTCTACAGACTATCTTATAAATGTACGGAAATGATGTTCATTATTGAATAGAGTTCAGGTCTTTTGTACAAAGCTTATTCTAAGTCATATTCAGCTCAACAATACTTAATCACTGTTACATAAAACTAGTGCTGTTATATCTGGAGGATCATTCTTTCACTTTGCACATTACTTTTTGTCAGTGTGCTGTATGAAGTAACCCGGGTTTGCTATTGTGCTGAACCTTGTGCCATGGGGTTATCTAGTACCATAATGGTTTCCCATTGTGGACAGTGTTTGGTGGAACTTCCAGTTGTAAAACCAGTTGTAAAGCAGATTGGGAAGCAGGAGTGGCATCCATTTCCTAAACCCCAAGCCTCTGGAAACTCTATGAACTTGGAGAAATAACGATAGCGATGGAAAGGCATTAGGTCTTTTATTCATAGAGTCACTATGAGTGGACCTAGACTCAACAGCAATCAACAACAACAACAATTAACATTTTGAGACCTGTAGCCAGAAAATCAAGAAATGTTTTGCAATGGGAAAGTCCACTGCGGTTAATCTATCAAAAATAGTGATGAGCAATGATATAATTTTAAAGACTATGGTGCACTTGATTTAGTGTATAATCTTTTCAATCACTTGCTGTGCATCTGCGACTTGGCCATTAACAAGAACTACAGAAGAAGAGTCGATGCCTTTGAGTTGTAGGGCTGGAGAAGAGTAATGAATGTCTTATGGCCTGTCCAAAAAAAAAACACAAAACCAAAAAAAAAACAAACAAACCAAAAACCGAACATATCCTAAAAACTCTGCAGCTGGTGTGCTCTTTGGAGGTAAAAGTAGTGAAATGCCATCTCATACACGTTGATCATGTTAATAGGAGAGGCTATTCCTTGGGATGAGTCATCATGCTTGGAATGTTTAAGGGACAGTGAAAGAGAGGAAGATGTTCAATAAGATAAATGGATAGTCACTGTAGTAACGGGTTCAAGTGTATCAAAGAGAATGAGGACAAGGATGGCACAGGACAGAACAGGGTTCACGTCTGCTAACAAGAGCAACAACAACACTGCACAGAAAATTGAAAAATACAGACTTAGAAATTTTTCTTTGTTTTCAGAATTTAAAATATATTTTCTATGTGTATGTGTGTGGGTTAAATGTGTGTGTGCATGTATCTTAAGGTAAAAGAAATAAAAATATAAATGTTTCACATAGTACCTACAAGGCGTTGAGTTTGTTATATTTTGGAGGGTTACTTGGAAGGGCTCAAGTTGGCCTCCTAAATATCTCCTTTTTGGTTATATGAGGCTAATTTTTAGGATTAGATATAAGACCGCAAAGTGATTTGAAATTACTGAAGTACAGGTATATCTAATGGGATATGTGAAGGAATGTATATCAAATAAAACAAATTACCTCTCATTTGTGTTTCAAGGATCACAAAATTAGGTATTATTTATTAGGTGCCATAACAGACATAAAAGTAAAGCAAAAGGACCAAAAAATGATAAAACTTGGCTGAAGTACGGGCAAACAAATTCTTTATAGAGAGGTGAGAGGGGCATAAGACTAATTTCCCTTTTTATTGTTGTTGTGTGCCAACAAGTCACCTGCAACTCATAGTGACTCTTTGCACAACATTCCTGAAACCTGTCCTATACCGAGCCATTTTCACTATCTCCAACACACCTACCCTCATTAACTCAGTTACTGAGTCAATCCATTTCATTCAGGGTCTTACTATTTTGCCCTGTCCCTCACTTTTCAAAGCATGATATTTTTCTCCAAGGACTGATCCCTCTTGGCAAAATGTCCAAAGTATGTGAAACACAGCTTCAGAATCCTTCCGTCTAAGGAGCAGCTTAGGTTCACCCTCTTCAGGACAAACCTGTTTGTTCTCTTAAAGGTCTATGAAACGTCAACACTTCTCCAGCACCATAACTCAAAAGCATCAACCCTTCTATTGTCATCCTTAGTCATTGTCTAGCTCTGAAGCATAGCAAGTAATTGCAAACACCATGTCCTGGATCTGGTATACTTTGGTCTCCAGGCTAACATCGTTGCTCTTTAACACTCTGGAGAGATCCCTGGCAGCAGATTTTCCCAATGTAATTCATCTTTTGAGTTCCTGACTGCTGGTGCCAAGAATACTGTTTGTGGAAACTGGTAAGCTGAATCTTTAACTTTCTCAAACTCTTCTTCTCCATCTATCATGGTGGTGTCATTTGGACTAGTAGTGAAAAATCTTTGTTTCTTGATGTTAAGCTTCAAATCATATTGAAGACAGCAGTTTTTGACCGTCTGAATCAAGTGCATCAGGCCTTCCTCATTTTCAGCAAGCAAGGTTGTGTCATCAGCACACCACTGGTTGTTGGTAAGTTTTATTCCAATTCTGATGCCATATCCTTCTCATAAAGACCAACCTCCCAAATGATCTCTTCCTTATACAGATTGAAAAGGTATAGAGACAAGACACATCCCTGATATACTCCTTTCCTGATTTTGAACCAAGCGGTTTCCTTGCTCTAGTCTGATGACTGCTTCCTGGTCCCAGTATAGGGTTTGCCTGAGTACAATCAGGTCTTCTGGAATTCCCATTCTTCTCACCTTTACTCACAATTTGTTGTGATCCATGCAAGTCAAATGCCTTTGTATAGTCAATGAAAACAGGTAGACATTCTTCTCTATTCTTAGTCAAAATCCATCTGACATTAGATGCTCCTGGTGCCACACCCTCTTCTAAACCCAGCTTGTGTTTCTTCTAGTTTTCAATGTACTATTTCAGTCTTTTTTTTTTTATAATCTTAAGCAGGATTTTGCTTGCATATGATATTAGTTTTATTGATAATTTCCACACTCTGTTGGATCACCTTTTTTTTGTTTTGTTTTTTGCAATGGGAAAAATATATGAATCTCTTCCGTCAGTTGGCCAGGTAGCTGTCCCCCAGACTGCTTGTCATAGCCTGCTAAGCACATCCGAGGCAGCTTTTATTTGTTGAAATACATCAATTAGTATTCCATAATTTCCTGAGTTTTTGTTTTTGTCAACCCTTCAGAGCAGCTTAAAATTTCTCCTTTATCACCATTGCCTCCTGATTATGTTTTTTCATGAAATTGTTCTTATCAGTCAGTTCTTACCAGGTATACCAACTATGGCATGCGTCCTGGACACCACTGAAGACGGCCACTATTTAGCAGTTTCTATTAACCTGATATAACCCAAGAACATTCCTCAAGCACAATATATATCCAGATGCCTAGCAAGGGACACAGAGATGAAATTTACCCTTTAAAAGCAGTTAGCTAAGACATAAGTATGGGTCTATCCTCATCCAGAGCAAAGAAGAAAATAAAAAGACTCAAGGAAGCAATTATTTTAAAGGACCTTGGAAGGAGGAGTGGTGTCCACTTCCATAATAGTTTGCCTCCAGAAACCCTATGAACCTGGAGAGAGGATGAAAAGCACCCAAGCGTCGAGGACTCTCCTTCATAGGGTTGCTATGAGTCACCTGTGACTCGATGGCACTTAACAACAACAACAAGATTGTATTACAGGAATCATAGTCTCTACTTTGGAACCAGAACAGAAGTTTCCTGGCTACTGTGCTCAGTTACCACTATTGGTCTTTCTAACTGGGATCACATTAGAAGGTACTTGCCAACATGGAAGAAAAATGTGGAACTAAATTCAAAATCATCTGAGACTGACCTTATTGTCTAATATAGACTGGCAGGATCCTTGAGATATGACCCTTAGATGACAAATTTGTTGTATTAAAGAAGTTACAAATAATGTAACAAAATAGGTATAAATTATTGAGTGAAAAATTAATTTTTCTCTGTAAATTTTGACTCAAACAATAAAATGTTGAAAAATATAATGATGTTTTTAATGGCAAGCAGCCTTATTACAAGTCTTTGGAGAAGCAGAAACCAAAGAACTATGTATGTAAGTACGTAAGTGTGTGTGTGTGTGTGTGTGTGTGTGTTTAAGAAAGAGATTTACCTTAAGGTTCAGCTCCATAAGTCAGAAGGCAAGCTGTTGACTTCCAAGACTGATGGATCGAAGATTGCCAGAGAATACGAGAGTCTCTTACCTCAAGACCTAAGAACCAGAGATCAGATAAGGATGAGTGTCATGCAAGATCCAGATAGAGAAAAAAAGCAAGAGAGTTCGGCCACATGCCAATGTATATTCTATGCAAACCATATTTCTTATGAAACTTCCCATCAGTTGATTGGTTGATTATAACTGATATCATAGAGGTGATCATATTATAAGAGGTCTCAAAAAGGAAACGATTACATTTTATAGGACCTCTCTAAGGACTGATTATATCATAACTGCTCAACAAAAAAATTATAGACAGTTAAATTGACACAGAACTCCACTCCACTGAACATGTAAGTAATGAGAAAAGCCAAATATAATTTGAGACATGTTAAAAATATGTCATATTTTATACACTTGTTTTATTAAATAATTTCACAGAAATTATTTAAGAGTTGCACATTTTATAAATCTCAAGCAGAAATTGTGTCCTCAAGTGAATAGAAGTCATGTTAAATAGTAGCAAAATGAAAGAGAAGTTTGGTGTAAACTATTGATATACATATTTTTTTTTTAAAAAGCACAAAACATACATAAGTAATAGACTGTCTCTGCCATTCCAGCAGTTGTCTATGTCATCCAGAAATGTTTTAATGTTAGTAGCTACAATGGCTTCAGGCTGTAGTATTCTAAGTGTTAAGTAGGAAGAATTGAGCAAGTTTTAACCCAAAATTGTAGAAAGGAGGAAAATACTGCACATAAAGAGGGACACATAAGTTAGAAAAATACAAGTGAACAATCAACGATAGAAATCGAAATCTGGGATGTTATGCAGTAATAGTTTACTTGTGTTGACAGCAATAAGCACTAGAGGAAAAGGATATTTTGCCTTTGTTAGTCATCAACTGCAAGCTTACAAAGTACAGAGATAAATAGAGATGGTGAACTAGATAGCAGGTAATTTTCCAAGGAGAATGGAATAATAGTCATTTTTATCCAGCCATTTGATGACAAAAGGAGTTTTCTTCCACAAGTACTTTCACATGGAGGTAAACAGTATACTCTCTGTGTGTGTATGTGTGTGTATTTGTCAAGTAAAAGAAAAAGAGTAATATTAATGCAGTGAAAAGAACGAACGTCAGCAGTGCAGATTTATTTAGTCCTCTATAGCACCAGGAAGCAGAGAAGTGCATTAGAATTTCAGCCCATAATTTCAGATTAATAAAGGACAGGAAAACACAGAGTGAAACCGTTGAAACATTACTTTTTATAATTTATATCTTCCAGGAGGATGGATCAAAGGGTATGAGTGCATGGAGAAGAAGCTACAATACTTTGTTACAATTGGAAATGCTTATGAATTCCTAAAATTTATATACAATATCATTTTTGTGCAAAATCTAAGAGTGAAGTAGATAGGAGTTATGGAAAAAGAGATTCTCTAAAGAGAATGCTATAATCTTGGAGTACAAAGCAAAGAGACAACAGGGAGGAACATTGGAGTACAAAGCACGTGGCAGGAGGTGACTCGGAGGACCCCACACCACGCAGGATTCATCAACCTCCTCTGGGAAACTCTTGTACCATAAATGGAGGAGAAAATGCCTTAAGGCACAAGAAGTCAATCCTGGAGCAGAAGTTCAAAACTCCTGAAGTCAAAAGATACTGCCCAGAGTGGAAGAAACTGGCAGCAGCTTGAGGCGGTTGGAATCACAAAAACCCAGAAAGATTGATAGGCCATCACATCAAGGGCTGGATAGGGGAGACTGATGTTGAATGGAGTATGTGGAAGTAGAGGTAAATGTTGGTGGAGCACGGAAAGGGGTGGGTCAAAATATACCTGGAAAGGGTGGGGACAACATGGAATCTATTGGGGTGTTTTCTGCTTCTGGGAAATATCTTTAATCCGCTCTTCTTGGTAAAATGCTTGTCTGGCAGAGAATGTTCTAAATTGAGCAATGAAATTAAGACAGACTAGAAAGAAGGACTTGCCATCCACTTCCAAAATAGCAGGCCTTTGAAAACCCAATGTACAACAGAGCACACTTAGACTAGCAGGTATGACAACTGGGGCTGAGCTCTCAAGTATGGAAACACATAGGAGGAGGAACCACTATAAGTAGACACTAGTAATTGAATGTAAGAACCATGAATGTAGGTAAATTGGATATTGTTAAGAAAGAAATGGAATGCATAAATATTGCCATACAAGGTATTGGCAATACGATATGGATCTGGATCTGTCCTGAAATACAATATTGTGAATTAGAGTATAATATCCGTATGCATACAAGAAAGTCCAGTGAATACCAACAACATTCAAATATATGTGCCAACAACCAGAGCCAAAGAGGAGGAAATATAAGATTTCAACCAACATTTGCAGTCAGAGACTGATCGAACATGCAATCAAGATGCATTAATAATAATGGGAGACTGGAATACAAAAGTTGGGAATAGAGAAGGGTCAGTAGTTGGCAAACATGGACTTGGTGACAGAAAGGAAGCAGGAGATAAAATGATAGATAATGATAGAATTTTGCACAAAGACTTATTCATTACAAATACATTTTATTAAAAACATAAACACAGGCTATATATATGTATTTCACCTGATGGTATGAATAAGAATCAGACCTATTACATCTGTGGAAAGAATTGCAGGAGAAGCTCACTACCAGCTGTGCAAAATAGGCCAGGTGCTAATTGTGGAACAGATCACCAATTATTCATATCAAGTTCAAGCTGAAGCTGAGGAAAATTAAATCAAGTTCACAGGAAGCAATATTTGACCTTAAATCTATCCCACATGACTTTCAAAACCATTTCAGAAACAGACCAGATGAGCTGTGGGATCAGTCCTTGGAAAAGGACATTATGATTGGGAGGGTAGAGGGAAAGTGCAGGAAAGGAAGACCCTTGATGAGGTGGATTGATTCAGTGACTGGGGTACTGAGGATGGGTATGTCGGAGACAATAAGAATGGCATGGCATAGAGCAGGGTTTAGGACTCATAGAATCACTATGAGTCACAGGCTCCTCAATGGCACATAGCAACAACATAATTAATTTTGGCATGTGAATGAGATGGAAATTTGTTCTATTTCTATAACAACTAAATAATAGAATATCTATCCACGTAAGCATACAGCTCCCAAACACAAGAAATAGAATAAGTAGCAAAATAAAATTGTTCTAACCAATCAGCTTTTAGTAACAAACCTTTCTTCTGATCTTAAAATATTTAGGAAAGTTCTTAGAGTAACTAGTTTTATCTATAGGTACATTCTACCTTGTTGTCATCTATTCCAAAGCTCAAAATCATTTCCCAAAAACAGTACAAGTAGCAGAACTATAGAATAAAAACAAAGGAATAGAAGATTAGTAATAAAAGTAGAAAATAGTATGTATTTATACAAATTTTACCTAAGGAACACATAAACTACTTGGGTGTTACTATTTTATTTTCATTTCATTTATCATAAACCCTTTACAAACTTCACAGATACCTTGACTGTTCCTCTACCCAAGGCGTTTTAGGCTAAGAGCACTAAACCTGAGCACAGGGGGAAAAAAACCCACCACTTTATCTCAAATGTTTTTAAAGGATCACACATACCACCAAACCCAGTATGTGAACTAATAGTCAAACACTCAATTACAAGTCAGTCACAAGCATAAAGCTTTGGTTGAAACAGAAATCAGTGTACTCTAGGCTGATAGACAATAAACTTGATTTCTTTTCCCCCTAAGGTAGAGAAATCTTAGCTTTCCTTATGAAATTACTACTAAACCAGTGTATTTTCTTTCCAGTAGATATGTGAAAATACTGTTTATCATATTGAAAGTAACAGATGATTCTTTAATATAATAATTTATTATTTTCTGTCATTTTATCTCATGATCTTCACTGGATTATCTCATGTAATATCTTTATCAATCATTGATCTTCCCACAAAATAAATAGCAACATTCATTTATACCAAATCCATCCACTTCCTGAACAACATGTCTCTGGAAAGCCTATGAACTTTGATAAATGACGATAGTTATAGAAAGGCCTTTTGTTTCTAGGGTCACAATGAGTCCTGTTCAACATGATGACAATCAAAGACAACGATCAAACAATATTGGTCTATACTGGGGAGGGTGATGCCAGGCTGCTCTTAGAGGTAGAGTCTGAAACTCTGAGGTACTCTGGACATGTTGCAAGGAGGGACCAGTCCTTGGAGAGAGACATTATGCTTGGGAGGCTGGAAGGGACAGCACAAGACAGGAAGACGCTCGATGAGATGAATTGACTCAGTAAATGGCTTAATGGAGGTAGGTGTGTCAGAGACAAAAAGGTTGGCTCAGAATAGAGGCGGGTTCAGAGATACTCTACATAGGTTCGCTATAAGTCACAAGTTATTTGATGGTAAATAACAACAATGCAACAAAACCATAGGCGAGATATCAACAAAACTCCAATTACTTCAACATAAGCCATTTCAGGGTTCAAAGACTCAAGTCACAACTTGAAAGTTAACTTACTCAAGGAAGCTACTCACTGTTAATAAAAAATGTTGTTGTTAAGTGCCGTCGCGTCTTAGAAGACTCATAGAAACCGTATGAAAGACCTGCACAATTAAATAACATTCATCGTTTCTCCAAGTTCATAGAGTTTCTGGCTTTCAGAAGTGGATGCTACTCCTGCTTCTAAGTTTGTTTTAATCTGGAAGCTCCACGAAACATTGTCCACCCTGGGTAACCATTATTGTATCTGATGCTTCAGTGTCACAGTATTTAGTATCACAGCAACCATGAGTTACCTTTGTACAGCAAATGGACAGAACAATGCTAAACTGCTTAGAAGAATGTTTGACCAAAAACAATTAAAACTAGGCCTGAGGGCCACAAATATTAACAAAATATTATTTAAGCCTAAAAGTTGGCCTCATGAAAACTAGAAGACTAAATTTATGGGGAAATAAGGCATGCCTTAAATGGAAATATCTATTTTCTATTCTTTTCTTAATAATAGTAATTAATGAAATACTGATTTAAACTGTGCTATATAAAAGTAAAAAGAATAAATAAAAAATCCTATATAAAAGACAGCCAAATTCCCAGAGTTGGAGGCTCCAGGCCCCGGCCTGCAGTCCCATCCCCTCACACTAAGGGGAATTTGGCTGCTAGCCAGCATCTCGATGGCGGTCATGTTGGTCACATAAGGGAAGCTTTTGGGATCCTGTTTGATATGTGTTACTGCTCTTTCCCCCCCAAGAGTGGAGTCTTTGAGCCTCTGGCCAAGGGTGGAGGTCTGCTTGAGAGTATGGCTTTCAAATCCCCTTTGTGTGAGGGGATGGGACTGCAGGCCAGGGCCTGGAGCCTCTACTCTGGGAATTTTGGCTGCTAGCTAGCAATTTGGTGACATTAGCACTGGTGAATTTATTAATATTTTAATGAATATTCCTTAAATGACACAGCAATCTTTTGTCTATTTGTTGAACTGAAAAACTTGGAGTTGCTGTGAATGCTGCACAGTGTTCCATAGTCTTGTCAAATACCATAATGGTTACCTATTATGTACAATGTTTGGATGAGCTCCCAGATTGATTTATGCTGGGAAGCAGGAGTGGCATCCACTTCCTAAACTAGATGCCTCTGGAAGCTCTACCAACTCTCTAAACTCTATAAATGTACAGAAATTATGTTAGTTATAGAACACAATTCAGGTCTTTTGTGCAAAGCTTACTCTCACTTAACTACTACTAAATTAGACTAGTGCTGTTATATCTGGAGGAACACTCTTCCATTTTGTACCTCCCTCTTGGTCAAAGTGCTATATGAAATAACCTGGTTTTGTTCTGATGCTGAACCTTGTTCGACTGGGGCATCAAATACCAGAATGGACAGTGTTTGGTGGAGCTCCTAGTTGTAAAACAGTTTTGGAAGCAGGAATGGCATCCACTTCCTAAACCACATGCCTCTGAAAACTCTATGAACTTGGAAAAACGATGATAGTTATGGAAAGGCATTAGGTATTTTGTTCATAAAGTCACTATGAGTCATGATCAACTCAACAGCAATCAGTAACAACCACACAACATATAAAAGACACTAAAGCTCAAAGGCACCAATTCTTCTATCATCCTCTTTCATTGTCCAGGTTTCAGATATATGAAAAGTAATTGAAAATATCATAGGCTGAAGCAAGCAAACCTTACTCTTCAAACTGCTCTCATTGATCTTTAGTAATCTGGAGAGATCCCTAACAGTAGACTTGCCTAGTGAAATAGGTCTCTTAGGCTCAAATGTGTCAGAGGTGATGAGGATGGCACAGGATAGGGAAGGGTTCAGGTCATTTGTTCATAGGGTGAGTAGCTATGAGTTGTTCTCAACTGTACAGCTCATAACAACCACCACAACATATAAAATAAACATAATTTGTTATACTTTTATAGGAGGTCATGTTTTATTTAAAACTAAAATTAAAATATTAATGTCAGAATCTATTACAGTATGCATAAAATTGACTCATAAAAGCAATATATATGGGGCTCCCCTTCCACCTTGGAAACAAACATGATATTGTTTAGTACATGTTTTATTAGCAAACAGTACAGAGATACTGTGTGTATCTGATGACCCCTCTTCTTGGCAGTCTGGTTATAGTGAACAGCTGAAAGCTAAGCACTACTGACACACCCCCAATCTGTCTAGAATTCAGATACAGCTGGGTGGTGTTAATGTTGTTTTGCTCAAAATCTTAAGTAGTTTTAAATCTGTAATTAATAATGTATAAATCAAATGAAATTGAAAATTCACATTTTTCTTAAAATCCCATAACCTAGATAATTTCTGATGGTGATTAATGATTATATAAATCCTTTTCATTGTTGAATTATTTGTATGGCTTTATCCAGTTAGCAAACAAGTATTATTAGGCTATTTTAGTACATTTATAATTTTGGAGTAAGAAAATTAACAGTTCACTTTACTAATAATTCAGATTTATTTCAAGAAAAAATATGGGAATTCTTTGAAAGTCTGTTGTGAATGGAACAGTTGCTTCATGGAGAAGGTTAAGTCTGACCTGCTTCATGAAAAGAATTTTTTCCCATCAAGTATATACAAAGCAGCACACAAACAGCTACATAATCAGCTACACTATCCCACATACTCCTCCTGAACCTATTTCTACCAACCATTGGATCCAGTGGTCATTGCAACTTGACTCACAGGCTTTCCTCATAGTTGTGAGGTTTATTAGGGAAATAAATTGGAGAGTAGGGGAAGTAAAGAATAGCTCACAATGCAAGTCCAGAAGGCTCAAGCCAGATTAACAGGGCACCATTCCTCAATTAGTGATAGTCCAGGTTCAGTTCAGTAGCATAAATACAAGAAGCCTCTGGTTTCCTTAATTATCCAATAAACTTTCTCTTAGAGCAGTTACAAGTCAGGTTATTTCTTTCAGTCATCCAGCAAACAAAATCTTTAACTGTGAGCTTAACTCCATGGTCCTTCTGGCTACACTTTGTCAGAGTCTCTTCAAAACAGTGCCATGGTATTTTCACAGCAGTGCCACAGTCTCTTCATTCTGTCTCTACAACTCCCTCTCAAGAAATCCTCACAGTCCCTCCACCAACATCTCTTACAGTGTGGAAAGTGTTCTCTTAAATTGGTCCTACAGCTGTTAATAATTTGCAAGATCATGTGTCCACAGTTAAGATAGCTTGAAATCATGTCCCCCAAAGGCAGCTAATACAATGGATAGAAAACCCAGTTTTCAAGGGTTCTGACACCTCAAGTGTCATTTAAAATATTATAAAATATTATAGAACAATTATTCATCATAAATATTAATATATATAACTTTCAAATGAAATATATATGTGATATTTCAGTATTTTTCTCAATTCCCAAATGACTTATTTTAGGAATTGTTTTGCTTTCTATTTATTATTTTATAGCATATATATTTAGTTATATTGCTTTATACTACATTATGCTGTGAAGTGCTGTAATGTGGCATTGAGTTGAGTATGACTCATGAGTTTTTTAAATGACCATTCTATCCTGAAGCTAGTTAAATAATTATTTCAAAGATAAAGCATTTTTATTTTAATACATCACTAATATTGGTCCATGATTAATTTTATGCTTCAATCAAGAAACTTTCCATTGATATTTCATATTTCTTTCATCTCTTTAAAAGTTTTTTTGATACATGTATTATATCTACAAATTTCAGAATGAGTAAAAGATATTGTATGGCTTTACTTAACAGAAAAAAGAGAAATATAGTAGTTTATACTTTGCTTTTCCCAGGAAAAAGTTTTTATCTTTTAAGAACAACAACAAAACATTGACTTTTTTAATATATAGTTGATTATCCAAAGCATAAATGATGTTTGACATATTCAGAACTGAGTATGAACTAATTTTTACTATAGAAAAAAATCAGACAAACCTAAAACTTAAAATATTTTATAGTTCCCACTTCACTCAGTATTAGATAATCTAAGTGATCCAACATGTTTTATTTTGTTTTGATGAAAGCTTACAGCGAAATTTAGTTTTTCATTGAACAATTTATACTCATTTCTTTTGTGCCATTGATTTCAATCTCCTCAGTGTAAACAGCACTCTTCACCTTCCTCTTGCAGGTACCTATTTCCATTCATCTTTCTTTCTTGTCTTTTCTTGCTTTCTGATGTCTGTTTTGAGGAAAATGTCATTTTTGATCTCAATGATTAACTACAATGAGAAATACACTCCTCCCAAATACTTTTTACTGGAAAAGCCTGTATATTGTTTAGTTAAGAAAGATTCACTGTGGGCTAAAAGATGTCTAAGGACCATAGTTTCCACAGTTCTTTTATTGTTTCTCAAAGGAATAAATTAGATCAGTTTTATGGGTTTTAATTTTATTATGGTATTTTTCCACTCTGTCCCAGATTTTCTGTGCTCAGTTGACCCCTATTGTAACATTTTCAATAAGAAAATGGAGGGTCATTTTGAGTCAGACCTGACTTGATAGCACTGATGTCATTTTTATTTTAGGGGATATTTTAAAATCCTGTGCCTAGAATTTGGAAAAATTTTGCTTTGAGCATAGAAAAATCTTTACTTCATCACCACGTAAATTGGTTATACTAAAGTTGCTAAATAGTGCATACCCTTAAGTGCCTGGCCTAGAGGGAAGAAGCTGCAATGAAATCCCAAAGGCACCAGTTCAATTCCACTAGCTGCTCCACAGGATAACGTTGGGTAATCTCCTCTCCACTGCCTGCTCATGCAATTAACTCTCTCTAAAATTCTGCTGTAGGGTCAGCTATGAGTTGGTTCCAACTCAACAACGATATGAATAGCAATCATAAAGAACTATATAAATCTTAAGGGTAAGATGAATGAAGAAATAAAATTATTATTTTAATTAATTCATGGCCTCTATTGTTTTTAAATGATAGCCTGTATTCAGTGTTTAAAGTTCAAATACTTTTTAAAAGATGTCTAAAACATTATATTTGAGAAAAAGTTTAATTCACTTATTGTGGAAAAATTATACAGGAGAATGTATAGGAAATAAAATCTAGGATGGTTTTTATTTATTATAAAACTGACTTAAAACCAAATTATTTACTACTTAAGCAACTATTTAACTTGAAATCTTCTTCCCTTCAATATGATTTTCCCATGTCAGAAATAATATTTTGCAGCTTATGGTATTTTAATGATATGACTTTAAAAATTGAAAGTACATCAATATATAAAGAGGACAGTTACAGTCGTAAGGCTATGAGAATTAAAAATTAAATTTCTAATTAACATCAAAGGTGATTTTGAAAAGAGGATGCAGTAAATCTTTGATTAACGGAAATCCATAGTCAAGTCTCCAGTTAATTAGGCTTCTCCTTAACTTTGAGAAGAGACCCGCATTATTAAAAAGAACATTTTCATTAACAGTTTAATAGAAAAAAAAATCATTCAAACTACATTTTGAACTAAACTACTTAAGGAACTTTGGTGTATTACATGTCTGGCTAAGAGAAATATCATTGGTTGAAATCTTTCTCCGTTGGAGAAAATGGTCAGTCTCCTCTCATAAGGATTTATAGCTTCAGAAACCAAATGGAGGATCACTATTGAAATTGACTTGACACAGTGCACTGTAGTTATTTAGACATATGCAGTGTGTATTTGATATAAATATGGGATAATGTATATATATGCATATATTTATTTTTCAAATTCATTGTCAAATATATATAGATCTATATTGATTAATCCCAGAGACTTATAGATTCCTTAGACTTCACAACATACCAAAAGTATGTTAAGACAAAAAAATCCAGTTGATGATAAACACTCAAATCTCTCAACAGTGATGCCTATGTAACATTTGTAAATGCTGATTAACCAAAGAGAAGAGCGCTACCTGTAGTTAAGTGTACTTGGAGTTAAAAGTACAATAATGCCTATAATTATTTGAATGTGAAATTAATGCAAAATTATCTCAACACATATTTTTCATCAATTACACATTGGAATGTTAAAATAATATTTTACATTTTAATGATCTTCTCATGCAGAGATAAGTCTTTTGCTTTTTTTAACCTTTGTTAATGGTACTTGTAAAGAAAAATTTAATTGCAATCAGGGAGTCCAGAGACCAAATGATGGTTGATTTATTGCTTTGATAGCAAAGATAGAAAGTCAGCACTGCTTAGAAACCATACACATTTTATAGAAACAAGAAATGTACAAAAGTTTTAAGAATCAGTTACATACTAATTTGATAAAAATTATTGGAATAACAAGAAATATCAACTGTGTAAATTTTGTAATGAGGATAATCTATGAATCATAAACTGAGGTATTTCTCATTCCCAATTCTAAGTTTCCCTTTTCAAATATTCCTGAAGGAGTCTCTTAAAGGCACAAAGTTCCCACTCATTAGGTGTAGCAGATCATTATAGCTCATTCTAAGAAATATTATTTACAAAGTGTCTTTTTATTCTCTTATTCTTCACTAGCATCTATTTTTTAAACTTGAAATGAGGGATAAAATCAAGGATCATGTTTTCTTATTACTGCTGTTATTCTAACAATTTCCTTTGCAAAGTCAACACATGGAGATTTGACTTGCACATACTAAGAATATGGCATCTATCATGCCAGGGCTTCAGAAAAAGAATGGTGTGGGAGGAACAGTTTTAGAATAGTATTTCAATACTATTTATTGCCTTATCTGGAGTGTTTACTCAGGCTCAATCTATTAAGAAGTACTTATATGCCAGTCATTGAGAATAGAGTTATAAACAAACTCACAGTGGTCTTTAACTTCACGTTAACCTAATGCTTAGTTAAGAGATAGTAAATTATAACTGACACTCATGCAGCTACATTTAGATGCTTGGAATAAAAGCTAATTGAACTTGAACCTCAGCATGCTTATCTAAGTACTCATTAATAATCAATCAAAATTATTCTCATATATGCATTTTTCTCACTGTTATTTATCAATGTTGTTGCCATTGTTATGTGCCGTCAAATCGCTTGCGACTCATAGCCACCCTATGTACCACAGCCCTAAACTCTGCTCTGTCCTGTGCCAATCGCAGTGTCTCTGACACTCCCATCCCGATTATCCCAGTCACTGAATCAATCCACTTCATAGAGGGCCTTCCCCTCCTGCACTGTCCCTCCACCCTCCTAAGCATGATGTCCTTTTCCAAGGACCGGTCTCTCCTCACAACATGTCCAAAGTATGTTAGACAGAGCCTCAGAATCCTTGCCTCCAAGGAGCCACCAGGTTTAACCCTTTCCAGGACAAATCTGTTTATTTTCCTAGCAGTTCATGGTATTCTCAATACTCTTCTCCAGCACCACAGCTCAAAGGCATCAATTCTCCTTCTATCCTCCTTGGTCATTGTCCAACTCTCTGATGCATAACAGGTGATTGTGAAGACCATGGCCTGTATCAGATGCAGCTTAGTCTCCAGAGAGACACCATTGCTCTTCAGTACTTTGGAGAGGTCCCTAACAGCAGACTTTCCCATGGCAATGTGCCTTTTAATTTCCTGGCTGCTGGTGCCAAGACTGTTAACTGTGGAGCCAAGCAAACTAAAGCTGTGTACAATCTCAATCTCTTCACCATCCATCCTGATTGCTGCCAATTGGTCCAGTGGTGAGAGTCTTTGTCTTCTTGACATTGAGCCTCTATACGATTGGAGGCTACAGTCCTTGACCCTCTGCAGCAGGTGCTTCAGGTCCTCTTCAGTTTCACTTGAATATATTTTGTGAAAACAGATACCAAGTGATGATTAATATTTTATGTAATAGAATACATAGCATTATTTTTGCTCTGTTGTTGCTGTCAGCTGCCATCACGTCAATTTTATTCACAGTGACCCCACATGACAGAGCAAAATATCTAGCCTAGGCTTTAATCTTCATTAGACTAAACCAATAAACCCTACTCCCATGGAATCACAGGTAGGTTTCATCTAACATACTTTTATGGAGCAGCCAAGCACTTTGTCATTGTACCAAGGAGCTCCTTTAGGTAAAAAAAATCATGCTTATTTAAGCAATAAGAATTCCTTTAATTAAATCTATTTTATTGTTGATACGAGCTTTTATTTAAAGTAACACAAAGCTCCTAATAGTTGTACAGGAAATTACAGGATAGTGTATGTAAAATGAACTTTTACATCTTCCTAAATAAATTAGGAAAATGAAAGATAGAATTATTCTATAAATGTATACTGAATTTAAAACTATCTTCACTAATTCAACAACTGTTTACTGAGGACCTACTTTCAATCTTGCACTGTTATAGGCTTTGGGGAAACATCAGTGATGTGAATATACAGAATTCTTCTCTGTGAGCTTACCTTATGGTAGATAAGATAAATATAGAACAAGGGACAAAATAATAAAATTTATAGCATGTGAAAAATGGATAAAAGCAAGAAAAGGAGTATAAAAAAATGGAATAGGAAATAAGGGAACAACTTCAGATCTCCACAGGCTGGTCACTGTTACCATTATAAAAAATGAAAGGAGCAAAGGCTCAAGGAACTGATAGATATTTCCAAGTAGTTTTCTGGAGAAAGACCATTTCAAGTCCTAAATCAACTAACATTTAGAGAGTGTTGCCTAGAAGCTTTCATGGCTTAGTGGTAAGGAACTGTGCTGTCAGCACAAAGATATGTAGTTCAAATTCACCAGTTGCTCAGTAGGAGAAAGATGGGAAATCTCTTTACATCCAATTTGTTGTCTCTAAAAATCTGCCTGAGGGCCAGTTATGGGTCCATTATGAATTGACGGTACAAGATAATAACAGGAGCAGGAGAGTCAGAGTGATTAAAATTCTACAATATTTTATATATTTGTCTTTCAAATATTTGGATATAATCAGAAAAGAATAAAAATGGTGATAGAGAGCAAAGAAAAGATAGAAGGCATAGTGGAAGCTTATGGGAGTAACAATTTCAGGGAATTACAGCCTGGAGGAATGACTAAAACAGGAAGATGACATGGGTATGTGGACATATAAAAGGGATATTGAAAAGAAGAGAAGGAAGTATTTGTGTTTTGGGTACTAACAATAGACAAAGCATAAATAGAATATGAAAAGGCTTACCGAGGTTAAATGAGAATATCTAAATTATTAAAACATTTCATTTTTAAATATTATGTAAATGAGTATAGATTTATTTATATTTCAACTGATGAGTAAACTGTTGCTGTTTTTAAGTGTCATCAAGTTGCCAGGGCCTCATGGTGACCTTTAAACAACAGATCAAAATCTTATCCTACAACAAACAAATGAAAAACAATGAACTTGTAAAACACTACACAACATGGATGAGTTTGGAGGACATTATGCTAAGTGTAAGATCTCAGTTACAAAAGGACAAATAATACATGACTGCTGTTGTAAAAATAGGATTGACTGGGTGAGATAGGACCGGAAAAGAGCAGATAGACTGCAAAGAGCAGATAAACACTGCGCTGTAATAGGTGAAGGAAAGATCTATTTGAGAGGAATGGTTGATTAGGCATTAAATGTATGACAATTAATTTGGAAGATGACATGCATTACAAAGTAAATTAGAAGAGGGGAATTGTAAGGGGACAGGAAAATATGTATCAATGAATGAATGAAAACACAATTTTCTCTGTAAACTTTCAATAAAATCGTAATTTAAAAAGACATTATAAAAATGCTGCTCTGTTAGGTGCCATCCTCAGAATCTCTGAGGGCTTGAGTCCATTGTTATAGCCACTGTGTGTCAATCCATCTCAGCTCTTTCACTAACCCTCTTTCCCAGAATGATGTCTTTTTCCAGGGTCTGGCTGCCCTTGGTAACATGTTCAATGTTGTGACGTGTAGTTTCACCATCCTTTCCTCTAAGGATCATCTTGGTTGCACTTACTTCAAGACAGATCTGCTTGTTATTTTGGCAGTCCATTGAATATTCAGTATTCTTCCTCAACATCACATCTCTAATCTTGTGATGGACTTACAGATACACTGCCCCAGGATTGACTGCTTGCTTGCTATTTCCTATAGTATGCATGCGTGTTTTATATTTATAAGTTGTTTTTCTATAGTTCACTCTTCTTGACAGGCCCTTGTCTGTCAGTTTCCCAAACTGTGGTTTATGTGTTGCTGTGATACTGAAAGCTTTGCCACTGGTATTTCGGATACCATCAGGAACTATCATAGTGTACAGGTTTCAGCAGATCTTCTAGATTAACTTCTGCTAAGAAATAGGATGGATGGTCCAGTTCTGAAATAACAAGCTCTTGAAAACCCTACAAATAGCGTTTAATACAGTGCAGTGCCAGCAGATGAATCTTCAGGTTGAAAAAATTGGAGACTCTTGTCTGAAATGCTATTGCCAAATGTTTGTTTCCAGTCTGTAGGCTTTCTTTTCACTCTATTGGAAAATAATCTTTGATGACCATAGAGATATAATCTTTAGAAAGTCAATTCATCAGTTTTATTCACACCAGATTGTCCACTTCTGGCTATATTTGACACTTTGTTTATATCATAGACTAGGCCTTCTAAGCTTGCTCTCAGTCTGTCTCTTATGAACTTTATAGTTTTGGGCTTTATTTCCAGGTCTCTGATCCACCTTGAGTTGATTTTTTTTTTAGTATGGTGTGAGATGGGGATCCTGTTTCAGCTTGCTGCAGGTAGCAGTACAGTTTTGCCAGCACCATTTATAGAAGATGTTGTCATGTCCCCATTGATAGGTTTTATTTCTCTTTCAAATACCAGTCGAGAATAGATAGGTGAGTTAATTTCTGGGTTCTCATTTCTGTTCCATTGGTCTGTGTGCTTTTTATTGTACCAGTATCATGCTGTTATGGTGTCTACTACTGTATAGTAGGTTTTGAGGTCAGGACAAGCTATGCATCCCACTTCATTTTTGTGTTTCAGAAATCCTTTGCTTACTTATGGTCTCTTTCCTCTCCAAATAAACTTGACATTTCCCCTCAGCCGCTTTCCAAATCCTGACAACTACTATTATATCTTTTGATCTCCTTGGAAAAAGAATATGATATCTGTATTTGGATTACATTGAACATACAGATTGCTTTTGGTAGATTATTATTTTCACAATATTGACTCTTCCTATCCTTGAACAAGGCACATTTCCCCCATTTATTTAGGTCTTTTATTGTGTCAAATGTTCAACCACAGCCAAATGGATTGAGAAATTGTGGTACATTCACAGGAGCAATGATTTAAAAAAAATCCTGTGTGATTTGGGAGAGGCAGGAGAACATTATGCTGAGTGCACTAATGAAGTCATAAAGACAAATACTGTATAAGACCATTATTATACAAACAGAATGATAACTAAAAAAACATGTATGGGAACTCAAGAGGGGAGGGCTGAGGATTGGCATGGGTGAAACCAGAGGGTTACACAGTTTGGAGGGGGAGGAAATAGAAGGATCTGGGCAAAAAAACAGGGTAATTATGGGCAAGGTCCAAAGGCAATTAATTTTACAAAATATAAAGCATGACAATGATTATATGAAACACAATGTGAATAAAGAATAGTGTAAAACACAATGTATATGAACTTTGTATACAAATAAAGAAGTTCATAACTAGAGCTTTTAAAATAAAAATGAAGAGAAAGAACTACATCAATCCATTAATAATTGGAATATAAAGTGTATGAAGTATAGGTCGAGGAAAATTAGAATTTGTCTAAAATGTGATGGAACACGTAAATACTGTGAATTTAATGAGTTCAGATAAATATTGGCCATTTTGAATCAATCATCTGATTTATTATCTAAGGAATTACAAATTGAAGAGGAATGGTTTCATATTCATGTGATCCTGTCAAAAAAAAAAAAAAGGTCAATATCTTTCCTGAAGTACAGCATGAATAGATAGTAGAGTACACCATGCGAATCACCCAAGAATTTCAGATGTATTCTCTCTCTTTTTTTCCCCTTTGGAAAATATTCTCTGCTGGAGCCAATGGTTAAAATATGATGCTAAAGCAAAGACTCAAAAGCAATCAACAACAACAACATCACAAAGATGAGATTATAAGGAAGGTGGAGAACTAGAGTGCTGAAAACGGTACAACTAGAAAAGAATAAAAGAAAATGTTTGCACATTGTGAAAAATGTAAAAATATAATAAAATAGTTTATATATAAATTGTTAAATGAAAAGCTAATTTGTTAGATGAGATGAGATTAATTGATTCAGTGACTAGGGTAATGGGAGTGGGTGTGTCAGAGACAATAAGATTGGTAAACAATAGATCAGGGTTCAGAGCTGTAGTGCATAGATAGGGAAGTTTCAAATGACTCAACAGCACATAACAACAATTTGCTGTGTAAGCTTTCATTTTATACTTTAGAACCTTTTATTCTCCCTAAGAAAAAACCCAATTAATACTTTCGATTTCTCCTCAGCTCCCTCTCTAGTTCCTGACAACTACTAATACGTCTTTTTTTTTCTCTAAGGATTTGCCTAGTCAGAACATTTCAAACAAATAAAGACTATATAGTCCTTTAACTTCACTCTCAGTATTTTCCTGAAATCCTAACTTCTTTCCATTAAAATATAATTTATTAAGAAAACAGATAAATGGTAACTGAGTTTCCAGTGTGTCATACTACAGTATACATTTTTTCCGGTAATAGAAGTTACAGCCATGGAAGTCAACGAAAGTTTGGAGATAATATGTATTGAATGGACAACACAAAAAATATCCCAAATATATAAGACACCATTCATCTTACAATATCATTCATCCTACAGTGTTTCTTAGGAACAACTACAACAGACAAAAAGAATGATAAAAAGAAATTAGAAAGTAGAATCAATTGCAAGTGATAAAAAGAACATAAGAATAGTAAGTAGTAATCACCCTGTTTTCAGTGTAAACCAGACATTTTTGCTCTACTGATATACATTAACAAACTGGAAAAGCCTACACTGCACAGTAAAATCCATGAAGCCTGTAATCTTTGTTTTATTCATCACTTCATATAATAATCTCAGAAAAAGATAACTAAAATACAACTGCAGCTATACATCAAAAGGAAACTGCCAGAAGTTTAAGCAGAATTCAGAAAAAAATATGGAATAAGAAATATCATTGCTGATGGTATGTATTTTGAAGTAAAAGAATATTTTATAGAAGATGCTTACTTGTGTTTTCATAACAATAAAAATACTCAGCTGTGCAGATCATAACAAGTAATGTATAAAATAAATCCAATTCAAATAAGATATTTATATCATAGGATATTTGATTGTGCTCATGTGGAAACTATACATAGACCAAAAGATAATAGTTTGAAAAGAGCAAGAGAAAACCACATGATTCAAATACAGGAGAGAAATATCAGGATTATATCCTTTCACCAAATGTAACCTCTATGCTAAAAAAAAAAAAAAAAAAAGATCTGTGAAGATAGACTATCTAAATGACACAGCATCAGAAATACAGGACTTTTTAAACAACTCATAATATATACTTGATATATAGCCTTGATTTCTGAAAATGAGGTTGACCTGAAACACTTACTCATAGAGGGCAAGAAATAGAGCCTTCTGCATGAGTTATACTTCAACATAAAGAAAATAAAAACAATCCTCACAACTGAGCTGTTAAAAAATTATGATAAATGGTAAAGGAATTAAAGTTGGCAATAATTTCACTTTGTTAGTAACAGCAGTCAATGTCCATAATAGCAGCAGAAAAGAAATCAAAGAAATTGTTGCTTTGAGTGAAAAACATCCTTCAAAAAATCTTAAAGAGCAAAGATACTGTTTTAATTTGAGGTATAAAATATGACTAGTCCAGCCACGTTATTTGCAGAGGTCTCATATCTATATAAAATATGGACATTCAAAAAGGAAGACTAAAGAAACTTGATATCTTGAAATGTTGTGTTAGCAAAGATTATTAAATGGATGATACTCAGAATGTATCAATCTGCCTGGAAAGAAGTTCAGCTAGAATGTTTCTTAAGAGCTAAAATGGGGAGACTTTTTCTTGTTTTCTTTGGATATGCCATTAAGAAAGCGCAATCACTAGAAAAATAGATCATACTTGCTGATTAGAAAACTAGGGGAAACTTCAGCGAGATCGATTGACACAATCCAGACAAAAATGAACTAAAAATAACAATTGTAAAGATGACACTAGTCATACGGGACTCAACTCCTACCTACTGAAATAACTCTTAGAGGTACATAGACATCCTCAGGTCTTAGCAGTGCAGGAGCCTAGTGATTTAAAGGTGAGCTGCAATCCCAAAAGCATGGAGTTTGAATCCACCAAATGCTCTGGGGGAGATAAAAAGCTGTTAGAGGGTCAACAACAGCAATAAAATAATAAGTTTTAAATCATTATTTTCAAAAAACTATGCAAAACTAAGAAAACTATGGATCTTAGCTGAAAGCAGGGAATACCAGAAGAATGTCTATCTGTGTTTCATTAATTATGAAAAGGGGTTTGACTGTGTGGATCATAACACACTGTAGCTGACTCTGAGAAGAGTGGGAATCACAGAACATTTAATCGTGCTAATGTGAAACCTATACTTGGACCAAGAGGCAGT
>NW_006399751.1:17839629-17866596 GCF_000299155.1 Elephantulus edwardii | reverse complement strand
AAAACAAGTATTTTGGTCTGATTTTTTTGTGTTTTGTTTTACTTATTATATTTTGCTATTATCATTGATTTATGGTAAATCAACTGCTTTATAATATTTAGTGTGTAGATAAAAACCAAAATGCATGTGGGAAAGGCCTCTGAAACTGGCACTTTACCATAGAGAAGCTAAAGACAAGTCAGAAATAATGAAGTAAGACAGAAGAATGGAAAATTTCAAAAGGAAAATAGAGAAGACAAAGTATCACAACAAAATGTGGAAAAAATATATAGTTAGAAAACTAAAAGAAAGAACCCATTGCACATTTCTCAAGCATAAAAAATTAAAGAAAAATATGGAAGTTGCAATTTGTAATAGGGAAACATTCTTTAGGAAGAATATTGAAGAATACAGAAAGCATCAAAGGAAGATGGAAAGAATAAACAGAATTACTGTATCAAAAAGGATTGGTCAACACAAAACTCTTTCAAGAAGTAAATGATCAAGAACCAATGGAATTAAAGGAAGAAGTTGAAGTTGCTCTGAAGGTATTGGCCAAAGTATAAAACCTTCGGAACTGACAGAATACCAATTGAGGTGCTTAAACAAACAGATAGAACCCTAATTTTGCTCATTAGTGAATGCTAAAACACATTTGTTCTCATTTTTAAAAAGTGGCCCAATAAAGAGCAAAAAATATTAAAAAATGTACTGAAATCAAACACAAGCAAAATATTGCCAAAAATGATTATAAATGTTTGAAAAAATCAGCTGGGTAAGATCAGGAATTTAAGCTGGATTTCATAAGACCATGGAACAAAGATAATATTTCCTCATGTCACATGGATCACAACAAACAGTGGTTAACCTTCATAAAATGGGAATCCCAAACTGTGCTCATGTGAAACCTATTTCCAAACCAGGAAACAGTCCTCAGAACAGAGCTGTGAACAACTGCATGGTTCAAAGTCAAGAAAGGAGTGTGACAGGGATGCCTCCTGTCTCCATACCTTTTCAATCTATATGCAGAACAGATCATTCAGGAAGCAGGGCTTTATGAGGAGGAATGTGGCATCAGGATTGGAGGAAGGTTCATCAACAACTTAGGTTATGAAGATGACACAACTTTGCTTGCTGAAACTGAAGATGACCTGAAGTGCTTGCTGCAGAAGTTCAAGAACTGTAGTCTTCAATATGGATTGAAGCTCAACATCAAGAAGACAAAGCTTCCCACCACTGGGCCAATTGGTAGAACCTTGATAGATAATGAAGAGATTGAGTTGTTAACAATTACAGCTTGCTTATTTAACTTCTCAATCAACATTGTTGGCACCAGTAGTCAGGGAATTAAAAGATGATTTGCATTGGGAAAATATGCTGTTAGAGACAGCTCCAGAGTACTGAAAAGCAACAATATCTGTCTAGAGACTAACGTGCACCCAATCTAGGCCGTGGTCTTTGCAATTACTTGCTATGCATCAGAGAGCAGGACAATGACTCAGGATGACAGAAGAAGAATCAATGCCTTCGAATTGTGGTGCTGGAAAAATCTTGCAAATACTATGGACTACTAAGAAAACAAATAGGTCTGTTTTGAAGGTGAAACCAAGTTCCTTCTTGAGGGCTAGGATTTTTAAGCTGTCTCACTTTGGACATGTATCCAGGAGGGACCAGTCCCTGGAGAAGGACATTATGCATGAAAGGGTGGAGAGATAATGCAGGAAAGGAAGACCCTGGATGAGAAACTGTGGCAGAGGGAGTTGGTGTGTTGGAATTAGTGAAACTGGCTCAGGACAGGGCAGGCTTCAGAGCTGCTGTGAGTTGCCGTTGTCTAAATGGAACATAACAACAACAATATACCAGTTCGATTTGTATATTGAGTTAATTATTAAGAAGCTAGTCTATAAGAGAAATGTGGCATCAGAATTGGAAGGAGACTACCCAAAAATCTGCATTATGTAGATGGTATATTCTTGTTGACAGAGTGAAGAAGTCTTGAAGCCCTTACAGAAGAACAAAGACTGCAGCCTTCAATACGGATTATACCTCCACACCAAGAAAGCAAAATACTCACATCTAGATCAATAGGCTGCTTCATGATAGAGAAAAGATTGAAATTGTCAAAATATCATTTTACTTAAATTAATGATTACCATCCCTGGTAACAACAATCAAATAACCAAAATACAAGTTGCATAAAGAACTTCCTATCAAAGACAGACACATAGACCAATGGAACAGAACTGAGAACCCAGAAACAGACCCACCTAATCTATGGTCAACTGATATTCAACAAGGAAATCAAAGCTATCAAAAGGGGAAATGATAACTTCTTAAACAAATGGTGCTGGAAAAACTGGACTTCCACCCGCAGAAAGCTGATACAGGATCCACATCTCACACCATACACAAAAATCAACCTAAGGTGGATCAGAGAACTGGGAGCAAAGCCCAAAACCATAACATTCATAAGAGACAAACTGTGATCAAGCTTAGAAGTGTTGGTCCTAAGTATAGAGATTGCCAAATACAACCAGAAACGCAGAATCTGAAGAAGATAAAATTGATGCATGGGACCTTCTAAAGATTAAATCCATGTGTACATAAAAACCTTTTTCCAACAGGGTGAAAAGAAAACCTACAGACTGGGAACAAACATTTGCTAATACCATCTCAGACAGAAGTCTTATAACAAAAGTTTGCAGAATACTCTTGGACCTCCACAAGAAAAAGACTGATAACCCAATTACAAAACGGACAAAATACATGGAAAGACTTTTCACAGAGGAAGACATTCAAATGGCAAACAGACACATGAAGAAATGCTCCAAATCTGGCAATAAGAGAGACGCAAATCAGAACCACAAGAAGTACCATCTCACTTCAGTAACAGACGCAAAGTTTAACAGGACAGCAAGTAATAAATGTTAGAGAGAATGTGGTGAGAAATAAATTCATATACATCATTGATGGGATTGTAAAATGGTACAACAATTCTGGAAGGCAGTTTGGAACTTCCTCAAAAAGCTGAACATAGATATTCCATATGATCCAGCTATTCCACTCCTTGGAATACATGTTGAGAAAATGAGAACTGAGGCACAAATAGATATATCTACACCAATGTTCATAACAGCATTATTCACCATCACAAGAACATGGAAACAGCCCAAATGTCCAACCACAAGCGAATGGATTGAGAAATTATGGTACATTCACACGATGGAATACTATGCAGTACATAGGAACAATGATCTTGTAAATTATTACCTAACTTGGGAGGGACTGGAGAGCATTACGCTGAGTGAATTAATTCAGTCCCACAAGGATAAATATTGTATAAAACCATTATTGTAGAATGAGTATAAGGATCCAAGAGGGGTGGGAGAGGTTGGAAGCAGAGGGATGAGGATGTGAAGGGGGAGGGGAGATCATTCATGGGGTTGTACAATTTGATGGGTGGAGGGGTGAGAGAAATTGAAAGAATCTGTTCTCTAAAACAATGTATTCAAATTTTGTAAATAAACTAGTGCAAAATTTTAAAAAGACTTTAAAAAATTAAGTTCATAAGCTTAAAAAAAATAAAGTGCTAAAGATCAAGGATATCAGTTTAAAGACAATGCACCCTAGACCCAAATCACGGTATTTTCAATTGCTCATTATGCACTTGAAAAACAAGCAATGAAAATTGAAGAGGAATTTATGCTTTTGAATAGAGGTATCAGCTATGAGGATTGGACAAACCATGGACTGTTAAAAGAACAAAGAAATCTGTCTTGAAGGAAGTGTAAACAGTGTGCTCCTTAGAGACAAGGAGGATGGAATTTTGTCCCATATACTTTGAGCATGTTGTCGGGACACACCAGTCTTTGAAAAAGAAAAAAAAATCATCGTAGATGGAAAAGTAGAAGCTAGTGAAAAAGAGGAAGGCCTTCTACAAGATGCAGTGACATGATGATTTGATCTGTTCTTCATAAGGTTGCTAAGTGTAGATGCCAACTCAACAGCATTCAGCCCTAATAACAACACGACTGATCCTCCTAAAGTGTGGTGATGAAGATAAATAGTGGGCACTAACCAGTGTTCAGAAGTTCTAAAATTAATAAAAAATGATAAAAAGATGAATACTATGTGATACTATTTTTATAAAAAAATTAAGATAGAACTACATTCATATAAGAATACTTAGGATGGGAGAGTGAAGGAAGGAGAATAATTTACTAGACAGTTGACATATGTTAACTCTTGTGAAGGGAAAAAATAATACCTGGGTAAGAAAAGATATTGAGGGATATCCTGCAAGAATTAAAAAAATCTAGTACAGTGACTAATACACAGTGACTCATTATACTAGTTATAATAGTTATAACCAAAAGTTTGTTATTAATTAAACAGATGTTTGCTGTAGAAATGTGGAGGGCAACATGCATTTATGGCATAGTTGTGGCCATTTGTATATATGTATTTGTGTGTGCTGCATTATGTAAAATAAATGTATGGGGGTGCAGCAATGAAAACTTTTTTAAATAAAATATTTTAATTGTTATTTTTTAAAAAAAATAAAAGCGGAAAAATCAACATTTAGGGTAGATTTATAGAAGGAAGAAGAGGTGAGAAGACTTCTGAGTAATTATCCTAATTTTTATTATCATTATATTTGCTGTTAAATGAGGGGGGAAAGGATCATTGTCTTTAGTTCCTATTTTGTAGTTATTATGGACACAAAACTTCCTAAGTACCCAGAAATCATTCAGCTATACCTTGGCTACCAGCATTTTGTCTCCCACACTACAGCTTCTATACTTGGTCCGGCCAACTTCCCTTTCCATCTTGAGGTTTCCACAGACAGAACTGTCCACTGGTGGGAAAATATTGACTTAGTTCCTATTCTTATGTTCTGTTGTAAATATGTGTATGTGTACTTGTGCATGCGAACGTTTGACTGAATTTTCTCTAGTTTTTGTCTTGTGAACTTAATGTTTTTCACTGTCAGCTCTACTTATCTACTTCCAAAATATTAAACTGATTATATAAATTCTTGTTGTTGTTGTTATGTGCCGTCGAGTCGTTTGCGATTCATAGCGACCCTATGTACAACAGCCCTAAACTCTGCTCTATCCTGCGGCCAATCGCATTGCCTCTGACACACCCATCCCGATTACCCCAGTCACCTCATAGAGAGTCTTCCCCTCCTATGCTGTCCCTCTACTCTACCCAGCATGATGTCCCTCTCTAAAGACCTGTCTCTCCTTACAACATGTCCAAAGTATGTCAGACGAAGCCCCAGAATCCTTGCCTCCAAGGAGCAGCCTGGTTTAACCCTCTCCAAGATGAATCTGTTTGTTTACTTGGAAGTCCATGGTACATTCAATATTCTTCTCCAGCACCACAGCTCAGAGGCATGAATTCTCCTTCTGTCCTCCCTAGTCATTGCCCAGATCTCTGATGCATAACAAGTGATTGACAAAACCATGGCCTGTATCAGGCACACCTTAGTCTCCAGAGAGACACCATTGCTCTTGAGTACTTTAGAGAAGTCCCTAACCACAGACTTTCCCATTGCAATACATTTTTTTTTTATTTCCTGGCTACTGGTGCCAAGAGTGTTGACCGTGGAGCCAAGCAAACTGAATCTGTGAACAATCTCATTCTCTTCACCATCCATCCAGATGCTACCGATTGGTGTAGTGGTGAGAATTTTTTTCTTCTTGACATTGAGCCTCAGTCCATATTGAAGGTTGCAGTCCTTGACCCTCTGCAGTATGTGCATGAGGTCCTCCTCAGTTTCAGCGAGCAGGGTTGTGTCATCTGCATAATGCAGATTGTTGATAGATCGTCCAACAATCCTAACGCCCCGCTTCTCCTCATAGAGCCCAGCCTCTCGGATAATCTGCTCTGCATACAGGTTGAAAAGGTATGGAGATAGGACACATCCCTGGCATACACCCTTCCCAATTTTGAACCATGCAGTTTTGCCCTGCTCTGTTCTGATGACTGGCTCTTGGTCCAAGTATAGGTTTCGCATTAGCACGATTAAATGTTCTGGGATTCCCATTCTTCTCAGAGTCAGCCACAGTTTGTTATGATCCACACAGTCAAATGCCTTTGCATAATCAGTGAAACACAGATAGACATTCTTCTGGTATTCTCTGCTTTCAGCTAATATCCATCTAACATCGGCTACAATATCCCTAGTACCACGACCCCTTCTAACCCAGCCTGGACTTCTGGCAGTTCTCTGCTGTTGTACTGTTCCAGTCATTTTTGGATGATCTTCAGTAGAATCTTGCTTGCATGTAAAATCAATGATATTGTTCTGTAGTTTCCACACTCAGTTGGGTCGCCCTTCTTTGGGATGGGAACAAATATAGAACTCTTCCAGTCAGTTGGTCAAGTGGTTGTTCTCCAGATTTCTTGGTACAACTTGGTGAGCACATCCAGGGAAGCATCTGTTAGCTGAAATATGTCAATTGGTATGCCATCTATTCCGGGGGCCTTATTTTTTGCTATTTCCTTCAAAGCAGCTTGAACTTCTGCCTTCATCACCATAGGCTCTGGCTCAAATGCTATTTCATTAAATGCTTCTGTATCTGCCAATTCCTTTCGATACAATGACTCAGTATATTCCTTCCATCTTCTTTTGATAGCTCCTGGATCATTTAACATTCTGCCTAAAGCATCCCTGATTGTAGCAACTCGAGGTTTGAATTTGGTCTTCGTTTCCTTGAGCTTAAGAAATGCTAGGTACTGATGTCATCTAAAAAAAAAAAAGAAATGCTGAATGAGTTCGGCCCTTTTGATTTTCCAACTCCAGCTCCTTGCACATTTCATTGTAATATTTTGCTTTGTCATTCCATGCTGCCTTTTGGAATCTTCTGTTCAGCTCTTTAGTGTCTTGGATTCTTCCTTGTGCTTTGGCTTCTCTACGTTCCAGTGCAATCTTTAGAGTTTCTTCTGACACCCATTTTGGTCTTTTCTTGCTCTTCTGTCTTTGTAATAACCATTTGCACTCTTCCTGGATGATACATTTAATATCCTCCCACAACTCATCAAATTCTAGATTTTGTCAAAATGTGCTTCTCCTAATATTTTCTTTTGATTCCTCAACTGTTGCCATGAAGCTTGTATCATGGGAGTTCCCACACAAATCCAATCTTTTGGAATACTGTGTGGCCTATATTGGACATCAGTGTTGTGGGACCTACATCTCCAAGAAATAAGATTAATATATATTTCCATTTGCTGTTTTAAAAAATGTTCAAAATGGCTTCCTTTCTGATAAAACTCTAAAAACTTTAAATAATGAAGTCTATGTTTTGATAGTACTTTGAAATAGAAAATATTTTTATTATCTGGAAATCAAAATAAAGCACAAAAAAGAATCAGCAAAAGTAATATTTGAAAGTGGTATTTGAGCTCAGGTTAATATAGTTTTATAATAAATCCTATTGCTATCAAATCAGTTCTAACTTCCATGGCTATCGATCTTCCAGAAGCCGACTGCTGCACCCTTCTCCTATAAAGTGCCTAATGGGTTTGGACTGCTGACCTTTCACTTAATAATCAATTAACCAAGGTGTCACAGGGACTCTTTTTAAAATTATTATAGAAGTAGTTAATTTGCATTTAGATGAATTAATGAGCAGTGTTAGCTCAACAACTATGTAAAGTACCTTCATATGAAACACACTTGCATATACACAGGGATTCGCTAGTAAATTATTTTGCATTTTCAGCACAGCTGCACAGTGTATTTATTAATTGCCTGTAAAATCAGCAAAATATGTTCCGCTAGTGCCAGGTTGGCATATATCGTGCATAATCACACATTTGAGCCATACAGTTGTTTATGTCATTTTATAATCATACTAATAATTACCAGATGAGTAAATTATTCAGCAAGCTATAAGTGTTGCATTTAATAACTTTATCATTTTTGTATGTTTCCATGGAGATAAAATTGCTAGCTTAATCCATAAGTTTATTTCTTTTATAGTTGAGTCTTTATCAACAGGAATGTAGAATGAATTAATAAAAATTGGAAAACACATTCATACAATTTGATATTTTTTTTAGCTATGCTTTCTATTTACATGTCTCTTGTATGATCCTGTGAAAAGTTATTGGTTTCTCTTTAACAACTTCAAAACATTTCTGAGCTCTGAAAATTAATGGTAAAGAAATAAAATAAATCTTTCATAAGATACAATTTCCATCTTCTGTCAGGAACTGATTAGAAACTCTTTATAGGTTAAATCAACCATTACATTTTTATGGTTCTGTTTCCAAACATAAAGAATAAAGCTTTCTCACCATAAACTAGCCTCATCCAGTAAACACTAGCACAGTCCACAACAGCGCTTGTAAAATGACTTATCATATATCTATTTTTGTTTTTCTACTACCTATTTCCTTTATAGGCCTACAAATTCCCCAGAAAAATATTCTTGCATCCCAATTATTGATAACTTAAAACTCTTCTGTAATAAAAACTGCATGTCTCCAACACTTTCTAGAAAGTATCCATTATACATATTCAGTAGAAAGAAATGTAGATCCCGAAAATAAATTAACCTCCTTTTAAGTAAAAATTATTCAAAGTATCCAAAGTTACTTTCTGGTCCCAAACATCATGAAATTATCTATTTGTATAGAAAACCTTCTACACATATAGCAATCCCATCAATTAATGAATTATATCAAACTTTAACAGGTTAATGTTTTTTATATAAAACAAAACTCCTAAACATCTTCGAGTTATATATCAAATAAATTTATGAGGATATTTTTATACTACTAATCCAGTTCACTATAGAATTGTTTATGAACAAGACAATTCTAAGACTTGTTGATGCCTAAATTTGTAATTACATAAATGCTATTGATTAACTCACTTCTTTGTTCAACAAAAATTTAAAATATTTTTTCTTATAGACATACATTTGTTAAGAATTCACATATAACTTTATATTTTCAATGATAACAATATTGTTAATGACAGTAAACTGAAGGTATAGAAATTAATAATACAGTGCTCCAAAGTTTCAATAACTATTAACATAGAAAAGAACATAAGTTAATGAATTCAAGGAACCATTGAAGAAGGTGGAATGCCATCAGTGCCATAAAATATGAAAAATATATATAAACTTCTGAAAAGGAAACTTAACTATTTCAAACTACTGAGTATTTAATTTTTTTGTTAAAAAAATTAAGAAATGGGACAAAATCATAGAGGGTGACAATAAATTTTGTTTGAATAATAGATGAAGTCTCCTGTAACTAAATGTCTTATTCTTTATAAGCTGCTCCTTTTTCAGCCAAACTCCATACAGAAGTTGGAGACATTTTCTAAATTATTAATTTTACATACAATTATTGCACTAAAATCCTTTAAGTTTCCTCTAGAGTGAATGCCATTGACATAAAACTGTTTAAGATGACACCAACCAACTCAACAAGATGGATTGAAATAGTGATAATAATCGTTAGCTTGAGCTTATCAGAGATGATGAGGATGAAGCAAATAGGACAAAGTTCAGTTCTGCAGTTTGTAGAGTCACTGAGTCATAATTAATTTGATGGCATCTAACAACGGCAACGTCCCAATGGTTTGAATCCAATGGTTACTCTATAGGAAGAAGATAGGCAATCACTTCACAAGAGACCCTAATGGTTTAAATGAATTATCTCTAGAGGGATCCTTATGAAATGGTGAGCTCTCTGTTGCTCTGCTGATCCCAAGGTCAGCAGTGTGAATCAGCCACGCACTTCATGAAGGAAGTGAGGAGACTTCTCCTCATAGATTCTCCCAAGGTTATAAATCTTGGAAATACAGTGGCCGGTCACTGTAAGTCAGAATCATTTCCTCAGCAATTGGTTTGGGGCTTTTAAACTGAATAGGAGCTCTACGATGAATTCAGCATTTAGCTGCTAAGTGAAGGGTTATTTGTTGGTTTGTGGGGGTTTTTTGTACTGTCAAGGCAGCACTAACCCATAAATGACGCTCTGGTAGGTTTTCAGAGACAGTTAGTCCCACTGGAGAACAGTGCCTATCCTTGTCTGGAGGAGCAGCTTGTGGATTCAAACCACTTTCTTTTAGGATTGCAGTGCATCTTCTTGCCACTATGTGACCAAAGCAAGCTATTTGAATTTACCAATTTCTGTGTAGTTTACAAATGAAACAATATGTTCCCATAATTTACAACCTCTGAAACCAAATGAACCATTTTTACTTTGTCCTGTAAGATAAATAATGAGGCAGAATCAATTGACAATGATAGTGATTTCTAGTCAAGCTTCTTGTATCTCATTAGATATAATTTCTTAAGAAAATATATACTACAACATAGAAATTGGACTTTGGATTTTTTTCTTTATATTTGACAGTTATTAAGGATGACAGAAGAATGTATGCCTTTGAGTTGTGGTGCTGGAGAAGGGTCTTGAAAATACCATAGACAACCACAAAAACTAATGGGTCTGTCTTGGAGAGGGTGAAATAAAGTTTCTCTTTGGAGACTAGGATTTTGAAGCTCTGTCTCACATATTTTGGACATGTGTCCAGGAGGGACTGGTCCTTGGAGAAGGACATTATGCTTGGAATGGAGGAGAGACAGCGTGGGAGAGGAAGACCCTGCATGAAATAGATTGATATAGTAACTGGGGCTATGGGATAAATGTGTTGGAGTCAGTGAGACTGGCTCAAGACAAGACAGGCTTCAGAGCTGTTAGACTTAGTGTTGCTGTGAGTGGTAGGTTACTCAACAACTCTTTAGTTCCTGTGCCACACTGAGTTTTCTTTCCCTTTTTAAGGTCTATTTTCATTATCAGAAAATACTATTTTTGAGGGCTTAAAAGTCTTAGTTTGTATGTTAAGTTTCTTACACTGTTAAAAATTAAGGGACATGTTTTCAATAAATATCAAAATAAAACAAAACTTAAATAGCATTTCTTCCACTAAGTTAAAGAGATAAAAGCTTTAAATCACTATTTTCTGAGGTCCCTCTTGAGCTTTAAATCACTATTTTCTGAGCTCCCTCTTGATGAACTCAAACCTTCAACATTTAGTGGTGAATGCATTAATGGTTTCCATCATCCAAGACTCTGAAGATACATTTTGCAGACTGTTTTTCTGACATTTGTGTAAGTTTAAAAAATATTAATGCAAATTATAATTGGTTTTCCCTGATCATATGCAGAAATTCATAGAAAAATTGTATAAGATTAAAAATTAAGAGTCATAATAACAGAAGGCTACTTTTATACCATTTAGATTTTAGAATAAATTAAGAGGTGAATTAATAAACTTAATAAGGAAATACATAGAAAACAACTGTGACATTGATAAATGAGTTCCAATTGTTTACATTGACAATAAAGATTAATTAAACGTGCAATGCTGTTAAGAACAATTTTCATAATGCTTGGTATTCAGAACATAAATCTAATCATTTAGTTTTTAGTCCTAACTGTCCTCCTTCCTATTTTTTCATCCCTTCATAGACCATCAACTTCATCACTTTCTAAGAAATACAACAAACTCCCAAATGTCCCAGAAGACTTCTCAATGGCATGTTGAGTCAGGCACTCTTTCAGTCAGCCCTGGAACTTTGATACTGATGCTTCTCTCTAGGGGCTGCTAGGAAGATAAATTACCAGTTGTCTTTTTTTTAAAAGCATGCCTTTTAGCTCTTCAGACTACAGTAAATGAATAAAATGACTTTAAAAAGTAATAAATCGGGATTTATCGTTAATGTCATCCCTGCAGTGGCATGTCAATATCAAAGGGCACTCTAGCAAAGAAAACCAGCTAATACCAAACTTCAAGCAGGGATATAGATAATATTCAAGCATCTTGCCTAACAAGTGAGGGGAATAAAATCAAGACTCATGAAAGGGTTAGCATGTGATCTTCAAGAACTTTAAGCAATGAAAGGGAACACATGGAGATTTGAGAAAAGGCAAAATCTCTATTTAAATTCAGAGTTAGGCTGGAGAGCACTTTTTAGGTCTAGCTGATCATTCAAGGATTTAGATCATAGTGAAAAGTCACAGTAGGAACCTAAGTTGTGAAAATATATTCCTGGTGCGTAATTGATTCTCAATAAACATTCTTGTAATTATTAGTTCAAATAAGTCTGGAAGTACACTGTGGATACATTTAACCAATAGTTTCATCCACCTTCTCTAGGAGAAGCTGTTCTATGGAAATAAGAAAGTTATAGCATAGTATGTTGGCCTTTAAAGAATCATTAAAGACCAGAATCCTTGATATGTATCTAATTTCTGTGCAGGGAAAGCTGAAAATATGTCAGAGGCCTAAAGAAAAACTTTCATATGTCTAAAGTTTAGCAAGGGAGGTCTCGTGGCTTAGTGGTCAGGATCTGTGCTGCCAATCCAGATGATTACAGTTAGACTCTACCAGTTGCCCCACTGGAAAAAGATGAGCAATTTCCTCCCATGAGATTTACTGTTTCTGAAATTATGACTTTATGGCACATAACATAAAATTTAACAAGTGATGTAAAGGGAATAGTGTTATATTCACGTTTTTTGGTATTGTATGGCTCTTATATGTCAAGGGCACTAAAGAAAAGAGTATAAGTATTGTATGGTAAATATCAGAAGGCTATACAATATATAAACACATACATACATGAGTATATACATTCATACCTGATACATATATATGTGTATATATGTGTTCCCAAGGTTATGAATGAGATCCATTCCTTTGTCTTTAAGAATTTGCAGGTTGTGGTGTAATGGGTCTGTTGGTATGGCTTTCTGTTGCTTAACATGCCTTTCTTGGACAACTGTTTAGCTAGTTGTCTCAATACTGCCCTGAAATCACATGAACCTTTCTGAGCTGCCTCAACTTTGTAGGACATGGTCTGCGTACAGCATCAACAACTGTGAGTCATCTCTTTCTCATGTAGGTAGGGTGTATTTGTCTATCCAGAGGGAGATCTGCTTGTCCTGTCATTATGTGAGCAGATTCAACAGCAGAAATTGGGAGTCTCACTGGGAGAAGACATGAGCACAGGAATGGCAAAATGACTTCTTGACGTAGTCCAGGCTTACTGGAGGACAAAATGTCATGTGAACTGAGAGACTGTATCCTGTGAACTGAAGGATTGTATATTGTGAACTGAAGTAAGAACAAGATGAGATATAATGATGATGTTTACTGAGTCTGAGAAATAGTTGTACTGAAAGGCATAGTAATATTGGTGGGGTTTGGCACTGCTGATAGTTTATTTGAATTTACTTGACTTGAGACTGCCCTTCCATGGAACCGGAGCAGGTTCCTTCACCCCAGCTTCCTAGAGGACTGAGAAATTGAATAGTGCTACCAACCTGTATAGTCTATTAACATTATTTGCACTAAGAGATTATATTGTGATTGATTTTATTCTGTTGTTTATTGCTATTCTGAATTACAGTCTGTTTACTATGATTACTGATTATGTATTGTTGCTTCTTGCTTTACTGAATTATAGCCTGTTAATTTCCTTAATACAACCCACAACCATGAGTATTGTTCTGTTCAGACTGTGTAGTCACTGCAATAAATTTTAGTTCCAGTTATAGTAATTGATGTAATTGGTGAATATGGGTTTAGAAGCATGGGAGACCATGTATTTATTACCTTGTAGCTTTAGTTTGGTGCTGTGGGTGTTGTTCCCCTCTGTGTAGTTTCTAGAATTCAAACTCAACCATTTGTGCATTGTCCGTGCTCTAATTTTTGTTGCTATGTGCCGTCAAGTTGGATGTGACTCATAAAAACCTTATGTACAAAAGCTCTGAAGCCTGCCCTCTGAAGCCAGGCTCACTGACTCCAACACACCTACCCCCATTGCCCGAGTTACTAAACTAATCCATCTCATCTGGGCTTTTCCTTTCCTGTGCTGTCCCTCTACTCTTTCAAGCTTGAAGTCCTTCCCCGAGGACCAGTCCCTCCTGGACATATGTCCAAAATATGTGAGACAGAGCTTCAAAACCTAACCTCCAAGGAGAAACTTGGTTTCACCTTCTTAAATACAGACCTATTTGCAGAACAGATCATTTGAGAGGCTGAACTTTATGAGGAGGAATGTGGGATTAGAATTGGAGGAAGACTTGTCAACAACCTACATTACACAGATGACACAACCTTGCTGGCTGAAACTGAGGAGGACCTGAAGTGCTTGCTGCAGGAAGTCAAGGTCTTTAGTCTTCAATATGGATTGAAGCTCAACATAAGGAAGACAAAGATTATCACCAATGGGCCAACTGGAAGCATCATGATAAATGGAGAAGAGATTAAGGTTGTTAACAACTAGACCTTGCTCAGCTCCACAATCAACACTCTTAGCACCAGCATTTAGGAAATCAAAAGACAAATTGCACTCTGAGACCTCTCCAGAGTACTGAGAAGCAGTGATGTCAAACTAGACATTAAGGTGCACTTGATAGAAGCAATGGTCTTCACAATTACTTGTTGTGTATCAGAGAGCTGGACATTGACCATGGATGACAGAAGAAGAATTGATGACTGAGTTGTGATGCTGGAGAAGTACTCTATATGCACAGGTTAATTCAGAGCTGTCAGAACCTGTGTATAGTTCTGATGGTGTTACATTCTTAAATTATTTGACTGTTAATAAAAAAGTCAATTGGTAGGAATCCACTCAGCTTCCATCAAGATTTACAATTTTGGAAACCCAATGACATAGTCCTATTCTGTCCTACACGGTCACTGTAAGTTGAAATAAACTAGTTGGAAGACAGTGAATTTGGTTTTGGTTACAGAAAAGGATTGAAAGTTTTGACAGTTATTTTATTGTAGCAAATCAAGGTAATTGTGACAAACAATTTGCCATGAGCAAGAGTTGGATCCATCCTTTCAACTCCTACATTGCCTTCAAGTTAGAACTTATAACTGACCATGAAATGAATATTTTGAAGACTGTAAATTTATCATGAGAATACTATCCGTCTTCTCCTGTGGAGTCTCAAGTGAATTCAAATGACTAGATAAGTACCCTTTAGATTGTTATTGTTGTTGTTGTATACCATTGAGTTGAAACCAACCCATAGCTGGCTCTCTGGTGGGTTTTCAGAAGCAGCTAATCACACAGGAGGAGATTGTCCTTCCTTCTTCCATGGAGCAGCTAATGGATTCAAACCTCATTCCTTCGGGATTGTAGTCTTCTTACTACTAGGCCACTACAGCTCTCTGCCCTTTAGATCAGTTACACAATTAATTTCATATGGACTACGCCACCAGACAGCCCTCATCACTTTCACAATGATGACAAATGTACATAACATTAAAGAATAAATAGGATTTGTTCATAAGTAGGATATTCAGAACCCAGGAACTATTGGCATGTGAAATTTGGCTTCCAAGATCTCTAGTAATTTTCTCATTCATATTTTCCATATTTTTAAACTTTGTTTCACTGTTTTCAATAATAATGTAAAATACACCTGTGGTATTGTCCTAAAAGTTGGCAATTTTTTTTAGCCATTAGAGGTAGCCCCCTCTGGTCTCCAGCTACCTTAACTTCAGACACATGGTCTTGTAAATCAATCTGGTCTTGAAAATCATAAACAGGTGTGAGACTAGGATAAGAGAAATAGTGCTTCCCACACTGAGCAGCAAGATGTGAGGCGAGCAAGACTTGTGGGATACTGGAGCAACATCCTGGTGAGAGAGACTTTGGTGATGGAGAGACTACGGCAAGGTGTAAGCAGAGGATCCCTGAAAAAAGGATGCAGTTAAAGGTTTTATTATGTTCTTTCTGGATGCTTGAAGGAAAAGCTGACTTATAAGTGCTCTGAGGCAAACCTTTGTAGATGATTTGAATTGACTGCTGAACTGAAAACCCAGTCTGGACTAATTGAGAAATTGTGCGTTGGAACTTCAGGCTAAAATTCGGACCTGTTATTGGGTGATATACTTTGTCTCCCCTACTCTTCAACTTATTTCTCTAATAAATCCCATTCTCGGTAAAACAATTGTGAGTCTGAGTCAACAATGAATAAACGAACCTCTTGTTTTTCGTATCTATTCGTGAGTATCTTTCGTGAGTGGAACTGGGCTATGGGGTCTTTAGCAACTTCCAGCTCTGAGACAGTGAGGGAATAGGTAAATCTACTCTCTCTGGCCCCTTTCAGAGATTCTCATAACTCTGTACCCTTATGTCTCTTCTCCCTTTCTCAAGACAAAAACACAAAATTACACTAATAGAAAAAAATGACAATTAATTGGAAATGAAGAAATATACAAATTTGTTTTTGTTTATGCTCTATACTTGTAAAAAGAAAAGAGTAAAATATAATAAAAAAAACCCAACACCCCAATTTGACAGCTAAATAGGGCTTTTATCATCTGCGCATTTAGAGAAGACTTAACAGTGGATGTGGGATTTTTAGGGGGGAAGAAAATGAAAAGAGAGCTGACTGTGCACACAAAACAAAGGATTCCCTTTATCATATTATTTCATATATTAGTCTTTACTTCTGTGCAGGTTTTGCAGCAGTATGCCTTGTGATGTGCTTTTTTTTTTTGCTTAGGTAAGTATTTCTGAAGTTACAATGTCTTTAAGATGTTTTGACGAAAGAAAAGAAAAAAAATTCTTTTAACTAGAGTTTCAGAGATGTTTTTTTAAACTATGGTTTTCCACTTGTCTAAAGAAGACTGCTGAAGGATACTATTGACCATGAGGCTTTCCCTTTAGGGTAAGTTTTTATGCTGTAGATGAAACATAGTCAATGTCATTAACTGTTTTAAAATTCATGGTGTAATTAAGTGCTAAGGATATGTAGGTAAACAGTGAAACTAAGCTGAGCTATTAAGTTGTAGGAAAGAAACAACAAGCTTTGCATATGTTTCATTTGCCTTTATATGTATTATTTCTCAAGAGACCATCAGTTTCTGATGTTGCAGTTTCTTTGGCAAGAATTGTCTTAAAAGGCTACTTGGTTAACATCTTTAATAGATCATCAAATGAGTGCCTAGACTAGATAATTTTAGAGTCTTTAATTGAATGAAATTATATGATACTTCAGGTTCAGGTGCTGTGAAAGAATGGAATGAACATGAATTTCTAGTTCATATTATATGAATGTTTTTTATGATCAGCCATTTACTAGTTAAGTCTGACCTCCTAGAACACTAGTTATCTACCTTTAAAAGCTTACCTAGGGAGCACTGGTGATATACACCATCAGAAGTTGTGCTGCTCAAAGGTAGTGACTCAAAGGTTCCAATCCTTGGGAGAAAGATGGACAATCTCCTCCCATGTACTGGCAGCCTCCAAAAACCCACTGCATACTCAGCTATGAATCAGTTCCTGATGGCAATGAGAGTGAGTTACCTGTTTCTTATGTGTGTTCAATGAGAAAATAAACATATTTCTATTTCCTCCTGTCTGCACAGTCACTGTGCCAAAAAGAATAAGTCCAAACAGCAGCATTACAGGAAATAGCATAAAATCAAGAACCAGTAGTACTAAAGAAAGAAAGCCAGGCTGCACTGAAGACCATGAAGGCAATAAGGCAATACAAATTGAGGTGCTTCAGGAATCCATTGTAACTTGGGATGTGCTCACCACTCTGTTAACAAATATGAAAGAAAGCTACCTAGACAATTGATGAAAATAGATCCATATTTGTTTCCATCTCCAAAAAGGCTGACCTAACATATGTTGGATATTATCAGACAATATCAATAGTATTATATCAAAGTAGAATCTTCCTGAAGATTACTTAAAAGATACCTGAAATGGTGTATTAGCAAGGAAATATGAGAAAGTCAAACTGAATTCAGAAGGAGCCTTGGCACAAGGCGTATCATCTCTGATATCATATGGAACTTGGTTGAAAGGAGAAAACACCAGAAAGATGTTTACTTGTGCTTTATTGATTATGCAAAGACATTTGATTGTATCTGCAGTCAGGGACTTCTCCAAATTATTTAGAAGCAATGATGTCAGTTTGAGCACTAAAGCACCCTTGATTCAGGCCATGGTCTTTCCAATCACTTGCTATGCATGTGAGAGCTGGACAATGAATAAGGATGATAGAAAAATAATTGATGCCTTTGAGCAGTGGTGTTGGAAAAGAGTAATGACCATACCATGGAATGCCTAAAGAACAAACTAATAATGTCTTGGATAAAGTGTAGCCTGAGTGTTTCTTAGAGACAAAGATGATAAAGCTTCACCTCCCATACTTAGGCCATTTTCCTAGGAGAGGCTATTCCTTGGAGAGAAAAATCATGCTTGGAAAGGCAGAAGATCAGTGAAGTAGAAGAAAACCCTCCACTAGGTGGATTGACACAGTGACTGCAGAAATGGGCTCTAGCGTGTCAGGAGATGTGAGGTTGGTACAGGATAAGTCGGGGTTCAGATTTGTTGTTCATAGGCTTGCAAATCGACGGCACCTCAGAACAACAATATGAGAAGAATGAGGATTTCATCACAATTAATTGTGATAATGAGAAACCTAAAAATAAACCAAGAAATAATTGTCTTATGGAACAAAGGAACATTGCATAGTTAAAATAGGAAAGGTGTTCAGAATTGTATCATTTCTTCACATTTATTCAATGTATATGGTGAGCAAACCATTCAAGAAACAAAAGCCTTCAGGATTGGGGAGAGACTCATTGGCAATCTATATTAGGAAGATGTCACAAATTTACTTGCAGAATGTAAAAATAAGCAACTTTAAGTATTTACTACTTGTTCTTGTTACATGCCTTAGAATTAAAACCAACTCATAGATGATCCTCTAGTGGGTTTTCAGAGGTAGTATATTATATGGGAGGAGATGGTTGATCTTTCTTCATGAAGCAGCTGGTGCATACAAGCTGTGTGTCTTAGAGTTGGCAGCACAGCTGCTTACCACTAAGTCAACAGAGCTCTAACTTTTTATGTTGTTACATGTCATCAAGTCAACTGTTACTCACAGCAACCCTATGCACAATAGCTCTGTAACCTGCCCTATCCTGAGCCAATCTCACTTTCTGACACATCTACCCCCATAACTCATTACTGGGTAAATCCATTTCATCCAGTATCTTTCTCTCTTGCACTGTCCCTCCACCTTTGTAAGCATGATGTCCTTCTCCAAGGATTGGTCACTCCTAGCGACATGCCCATAATGTGAGACAGAGCTTCAAAATCCTTGCCTCCAAAGAGCAACTTGGTTTTACTCTCTCCAGAACAGACCTATTTGTTCTCATGGCATTCATGATCTGTTCAATACACTTCTCCAGCACCACAATTCAAGAGATTCAATTCTTCTATCATTCTTAGTCATTGTCCAGCTCTCTGATGCATAGCAAGGAATTGTGAAGAATGTAGCCTGGATATGGTGCATCTTTTTCTCTGCACTGACACTGTTGCTCTTCAACCTCAGAGATGTCCCTGAAAGCAGATTTCCCTAATGAAACTTGTCTTTTGATTTCTTATAGAGCTGGTGTCAAGAATGTTGATTGTGAAACCAAGCAAGTTGAAATTGTTAACAAGCTCAATCTTTTCTCCATTTATCATAGTGCTGTCAGTTGGCCCAAAGGTGAGAATCTCAGTTTTCTTAATGTTGCGCTCGATCCATATAGAAGACTGTCCTTTTGCAGCAAACAGTTCAGATCCTTTTCAGTTTTGGCAAGCAAGGTTATGTCATCTGTCTAGGGCAAGTTCCTCCAATCAGCTGCAACACTCTTCGTAATAAAGTCCAGCTTGCAGAATAATCTGTTCTGCGTATAAATTGAAAATACTTGGAAACAGGATGCATACCTGATACAATCCTTTCTTGATTTTGAACCATTCAATGTTTCCTTGTTCTGCACTGATGACTGCTTCCTAGTCCAAGTATAGGTTTTACATGAGCACAATCAAGTGTTTTGGGATTCCTATTATTTTCAAAGTTAGCTACAATTTGTTGTGATCCACATAGTCAAAGGTCTTTATATAGTCAATGAAACACAATTAGGCATTCCTCTGGTACTCTCTGCTTTCAGTCAGGATCCATCTGACCTTGGCTATAATTTCTCTGGTGTCATGGTCTCTTTGAAACCCAGTTTTTATTTCTTGTAATTCTCTGTTGATGTACAGCTGCAGTTGTTTTTGTATAATCTTTATCAGGATTTGCTTGCGTATGATATTAGTTATATTGTTTGATAATTTCCACACTGAAACAGCAACTACATACATGGGCTTCAGTTGATCAGCAACAACATGGATTGTCGAAAGAATAAACAAATCTTTCTTGAATGGAAAAAAACCCCAAACAAACAAACCCACTTTCCTCTTTATCTTACTGCATAGGATTTTAATTAATTGTTTCCATGTTATATGAGTATCAAGAGAGAAATGTTTAAGATGTACTTCGGCATTTTAGAAACTTGTTCATTTGAAAAATATTCACTTTCTTTTGTTCACTAAATTTTTGTAGTGAGATTAAGAGAGAAGTTTGCTGATTTTTTTTTAACTCATCTGGCTTGATTTCCAATGCCATATTTGCTTATCAGCATAATATTTATCCTGATGGACATTAATTCATAAATTCTTCTAAGTCAAACAAACTCTACTGAATAACAATTATGATGTGACCATATCATTATTGTGATATCAAAACAATTTTCTTGAACAAAATAGGAAACTATTCTAATAGGTTTTTAAAAAATTAGTAAAGGTGTTGCATATTAGACTAAATTTTTCTTGTTTATTTCCTTTTTGTTTGTTTTTAGCCTTCAATAAGGAGACAGTATCATTGGTGTTCTTTTAAAGGACAGCAAGTATAAAACTTGTTAAAAATCTTTTTAGGGAAATTTTTGTACTAGCACAAAATGGTGGCAAAGATAAAGCAAAAACAGAAAGATATCATGGTATGAAAAAAATAATTTCACTTCATGCCAGATACCCATTATTTACATTTTTAGAGCTGAGAAAATTTTTGGGGGGAAAAAAAAGAAAAGCTAAGTAACTCCCTGATAGTCATCCACTACTGAGTGGTAGGGCTGGGAGCTCAAACACAGGCAATTTTGTTCCAATATTCAGCACTACTGTGAAACTTAGATTAGAAAATATATGTGAAAACATCTCACAATTATTGGCACATAATAATATTGTGGATCTAAATAATCAATTTATTTTTTTAAAACTCATGCAGTTTTTCTAGCCAAGTTTTATTTGCTTGACTTGTTTGATTGGTTTGTTGATGGATATTTGGGTTGTGAGAAATTGTGGTACACTCACGTGCTAGAGTACTACTGTGTACCACTCAGAAGAAAAGAAAGATTTTGACAAATTCTGCAGAGCTTCTAAAGAGGCTAAGGAGCATTACACTGTACGAACACAGTCTCATAAAGACAAATACTGCATTAAGTCCATTATTGTAAAATTGAAGGCTAAGATGTGTCTAAATGTCCAAAGAGGGAAGGGAAGGGGCAGTGGGGATTGGGGTGAGGAGATTGGGAAATGGAAGGGGGGGAAGCACTGTTAATAAACATTAGATGAAGAGTAAACAAAATATGTAAAACCATAATGACAAGTGTTATTTTTGACAAAAGATAAGAGAAAAAAAAGAAATGACACTTAAAAAACTCATACAAATCAAGGATTCAAAAGGTATAATCTTTCATGGAGATCTTTCTGATCCAAAATTCTTCATATATTTGTTTAATTCTTAGGAGAAATTCAGTTGATAAGTGATTGAGATTAGTATTATTGTCCTTCAAAAAAATTCTGTTCATTCTTGTTTATATTTTCTTTTAATCTTATACTTTCCATAGTCTTCTATATCTAGTACATCTCTTAAAATACTATATGGCAAAAGAAATGAAACTGAAACAGTTTAACCAAAACAGTAAATTTTATATCATGAAATTCATTAATTCAAACATCAGTTTTTATTCAATTCAGAACTCAAAGGATATCACTAAAAACTTCCCCTACCCTCCCACCCTCACTCATTTCAGTGCTAAATTTTTTATATGTTCATTTCGTTCTCTGCCAGGTAGAGTGGGCTACCGGAGGTGTTCTGACTAGGTACTCTAGTGTTTACTGCAACTCATTGCAATTCTATCAACAGACCTGAACCTTGTCTTACCCTGATTCATGCTCATGATCTATGTCATCCTTAAGCCCTCCCTCCCTCCCTCCCTCCCTCCCTTCTTTCTTCCCTTTCTCCCTCTCCATTTTCCTTTCCCTCCCCCTTTCTTTTTTTTTTTTCTTTCACTCATTCTCTACCTTTCCTAGTATAATGTATCTCTCCAAGAACTGGGTCCCCATGAAAATATTCCCGAAATCACTATGACAAAGTTTTTCTATTCTTGCCTTTAAGGAACTCTCTGTTTGCTCTTACTTCAAGACAGATTTGTTCTTTGTCAGTCTTCTCAATAACCACAATTCTGATCATTGATCCTTCAGTCTTATTTAATATGTAGATGAAAAGGAAGTGATTGAAAATATCATGACTTTGATAAGGCACACCTTAGCCTTTAAACTGACATCATTGCTCTTCAGCACTGTGGAGAGGTCATTGACAGTAGATTTCTCCAATGCAACATATCTTATAATTTCTTGAATCCTTTACTACAGATGTTGATTGTAAATCCAAGTGAAATGCTTGACAACTTCAATTTTCTTCATAAATCATTATGTTGCAAATTGGTCCAGTGATAAGAAATTTTGTTTTCTTGATGTTGAGATTTAACTCAAATTTAAGACTTTGATAATCTGCAGTGAAGTTCAAGTCTTTACTTTTTGCAACTATGTGTGATCTCTATTACCAAGATTTATGATGAGTCTTCATCCAATCTTGATGCCACATTCTTCTTCATATCGTCCAGATTTTCAAATGACATGCTTAGCAGACAGATGGAATAGGTGTGGAGAAAGGATATAAATCTGAGGAAAATCATTCTTGATTTTAAACCATCCAGTGTTCCCCAGGTCTGTTTGGACAACTTCTTGTTAGTCTATGGATAGGTCTTACACGGGCCCAATGAAATGTTCTGGGATTTCCATTCTTATCATAGTCAGTCATAATGATTTTTTTGTGACCCACACAGTCGAATACATTTGCATAATCAAAAAAACACAAGTAAATATGTATTTCTGGTCTTTCTGTTTTCAGACAATGTCCATTGGAGATCAGCAATAATTACCATGGGTGCCATGGCTCCATATAAATCCCGCATAAGTATCTCAAAGAAATCTTTTATACTCAAGTCATTGAATACTATTGAACTGTCAGGAGGTCAGGCTTATACACTGACAAGGAACTGTCAAGACCGCAAACTTACAGTTATTCAACTGAGTGACTTTTACTCTATAATTTGTAGTCAAACTTCTTTTGCTACTAAATTGTTGTTGTTGTTAGGTACCATCAATTAGAGTATGACTCATAATGATTCCATCAACAAAAGATCTGAAAATATCTGAACTCTGTGCCATCCTGACACTTCCTGACGCACAAGAGCCCATTGTGGCAGTTACTGTGTCAATCCACCTGGTTGAAGGGTCTTCTTCTCCTATGCTGACCTTCTACACTTTCATGTCCTTCTCCAAGGAATAGCCCCTACTAGCAACATGTCCAAAATATGTGAGGCAAAGCCTTATCATTTTTGTCTCCAAAGACTACTCAAGCTGCACCTTCTCCAAGACATATCTGTTAGTTCACTTAGCTGCCCATGAGATGTTCAGTGTTCTTCTCTAACACCACAACTCAAAGGTGTCAAATTCTTTTTCTCTCATCCTTATTCATTGCCCAGCTCTCAAATGCATAGCAAGTAATCAGAAGGACCATGACCTGAATGAGACACACCTTAGTCCTAAAACTGGCATCATTATTCCTCAATAATTTGGAGAGCTCTCTCCCTAACTACAGACTTTCCCAGTACAATGTGTCTCCTTATTTCTTGGCTACTGGTATCAAAGGTCTTAATTGTGTATCCAAGCAAGATGAAGCTGTTGATAGTTTTCAATATCGGTGTAGTGGTAAAATTCTTTGTTAAATTCTTGAAATTGAAATGTAATCCATACAAAAATATATTCCTTGATCTTCTGAAGCAAGTACGTAAAGTCCTCCTCACTTTCAGCAAGCAAGGTTGCGTCATCTGCTTAACACAGGTTACTGATGAGTCTCCTATGAATCTGGATGTCATAGTCCTCTTCATAGAGCCCAGCTTCTCAAATAATTTGTTCAGCATACAGATTGAATAGGTATGGAGAGAATACAATCCTGACCCTCCCTTCTCAATGTTAAACCATGAAATGATCTCCTGCTCTGTTCAAATAGGTTCTACATAAGACCAACTAAGTGCTCTGGGGCTCCCATTCTTCTTAATGTCAGTGACAACTTATGATCCACACAGTCAAATGTTTTGAACAATCAATAAAGCGTAAATAGTCTTGCTTCTGGTATTTCTTACTTTCAGTCAGGGTCCATCTGACATCAACAATGATATCCTTGGGCCACAGTATCCTCTAAATCCTGCTTGAACTTCTGACAGTTCCCTATCTATGTACTGTTCTACCCATTTTTGAATTATTGTCAGCAGTAATTTGCTTGCATGTGATACTAATGATATTGTTCTTGCCATATTCAATTGGATCACATAACAAATATGGACCTCTTTCAAGCTATCAGCCAAACAGCTGTCCTCCAAATTTCCTGGCATAGACTATTGGTGAGCACACCCAAGGCTGCATCTGCTAACTGAAACAAGTCAATTGGTATCTCATCCATTCCTAGGACCTTACTTCTTGTCAATGTCTTCAATACAGCTTTCACCTCCTTCTTCATTACCATTGGCTCTTGTTCATATGATACTTCCTGAAATTTTTCATTGTCTCTTAGTTCTTTCTGGTGCAGTGATTCTGTGTATTCCCTCCATCTTATCTCGATGTTCTCTTCTGGATGATTCAATATATTACCCATAGCATCCTTCAATATTGTGACACAAGGCTTAATTCTCAGGTATTTGTCTCTAACCATGTATAATATGGAGACAAATCTCTGTATCAACCAGCTCTTACTCTCAAATACACTGTATTCTCTGGTTTGGGTCTGTATTGAGTAAATGTCTTTGGGAGGAGGGGGAAAATTTGAAAAAAGAAGATTTTATATTGGATAGAAATGAAAAACAATTACTAAGAAAAATTAGATTGCTAGTTAATAGCACTAATACCTTTCTAGGACAAGAAAAAAAGGACATTTTTGTTAATGTTAAGTGCTATTGAGTGGGTTTCAACTCACTGAAAAAATAGAGGAAAAACTCCATCCAATTATGCAGCATATTCACAATAATTCCTACGGTCTATTTTTGCAGCCACTGTGTTAGTCCATATCACTGAAGGATTAATAAAAATGACGGCTAAAGTCTTCCATTTCCTTCAGTCTTCTTACTTTTCAACTTACTGCTCAACTGGATAGCACATAACACCAACAAGAACTTAGCTTTCACCAAGCAAAACTACATCATCTACATACTAAAGGGTGTTAATGAGCCTGCATTCAACCATAATTCTTCACTTTTCTTCATATGGTCAGCTTCTTGGATTATTTCCTTAAAATACAAGGATTTGTCTCCATATGTACTTAAATATTTTTTTCCTCAACGTTGTTTGAAAATCTACTGTTCTCTCTGGCTTCTAAAAAGAAACAGCAACATGGTAAAAAAAAAGGGAAAAAATAAGAAGGTGCTTGATACTTAAGACATGAAATAAATCTGTTTGAATCTTGAAGAAGTTGATGAGAAAAACAAGTTTGGAAAGGTACCAAAAGAAATATATTCTATAATTCTTAGTTTAACTAAGACCACCCATTTAATATGGGTTTTTAACATGTTTGTGAGGGTTGTTGTTGTGTACTGTTGAGTCAGAGCTCACCCTTAGCTGGCTCTTTGGTGAGTTTTCAGAGACAGCTAACCATACAGGAGGAGACGGCCCATCCTATCCTTCTCCCATGGAACAGCGGGTAGACTCGAACCTTGTGCCTTAGAGACTGCAGCACAGTTTCCTGTCATTTGGGCATCAGAGCTCCCTAATACATCAGTAGAAATTCTAAATAATTAACATTATTTTAATGAAAGTGCATGAATTGAAATGAACCAAAGAACTAAATATTAGAGATGCCTCAAAACCCACATATTATAGTAGTAAAAATAGAAAAAGTAATAGAAATAACTCAGCTTCTACTCCAGTCTACTGTACCAAGTGAATAGTAATTTACACAAGTAATCATCACCTAAAATATAAAAGTGGTATTTCTTAGGATAGCCAATTTTGAAAGTTGGCAATGAGTTTTTGTTCATTTTGGGGCATTTTATTATAAAACTGTTACATTTGTCTATGAAAATTCTATGTAATAACAAATATTTCTCAATGAAAATATGTAAAAGAATAATTATGAACTTTTAAGAAACATCTCTTGACATTTTTAAGATGAGGTTCATGTCAGATTCACATCTTCTCCATTTAGGCATGACCTTTTCATATTGAAATATTTTATCAGCTGGGTTATTGTACTCCAGAGGTCGATAATTAAATTATCTTCCAGAAAGCAAGAAGGTAGGGAAAAAGCAAATGAAAAAGAAATGTATTTTATTTCCTATATTTTTCTAATAAAACCAACCTCCTTTAATGTTTTTCCTTATTTAAAAAAAATGAAGTATACTTAATAAAAAGTGTAATTAGACTTTCGTTGCTTAACGAAGAGGCGTCTTTCAAAGGTACCTGGGAAACCCGGTGGGAAGAGGCCCTTGGGAACTCTGACAAGCGTGCTCCTGTGCGGAAGGGAAGCTTGAAAGTGGTGCACAAGGAAGCCACCTCAGATAAGCAACAAAGAGGCCTCTTTCCAAGGTACCCGGGAAATCCTGCAGGGAACATAATCTGCACAGGAGTTCTACAGGACACGTCACCTTCCCTTGGAGACAGCACAACTAAACTTAAGAGACACTGGTCAAAAGAAAAATGTCAGCAGTCG
>NW_006399751.1:17835727-17836479 GCF_000299155.1 Elephantulus edwardii | reverse complement strand
GGGTTTAGGGCTGTTGTGCATAGGGTCGCTATGAGTCGGAAACGACTCGACGGCACATAACAACAACAACAACAACTAGACTTTTCACTTTTACATTTTGTATCCTGTAAAGTACGGTCAAGTCAGTCTCAACTTACAGAAATTGACAAAGACCATAATGAAATACTTCCTGGCCCTGCATGATTTTAACAAACCTTGCCAAGTTTGAGTTCATTGTTTCAGTCACAATGTCCATCCATCAATGTGTACATGATGTGGAAAGTTATTTACTACAACAAAAACATGAAATACCTTGTTCACTATATTTTATCATTTCTTAAGTCCAACCTTGTATCTACGGTACTTTGTTGTCAAAAGGTTCATTGCTCATAATGACTTCCTGAAACATTGGCTTTGACTATGCCATGCTGATGGGTGGGGCCAAGCAAACTGAGTGTGTTGGTCTATTCACAGGGGATTGGCTTAGTCTTTACATTAAATTGAGCACATTTAACAGTAAATATTGAAACTCATACGCAGAACAGATTATCCGGGAGGCTGGGCTCTATGAGGAGAAATGTGGGGTCAGGATTGGTGGACGATTTATCAACAATCTGTGTTATGCAGATGAAACAACTCTGCTTGCTGAAACTGAGGAGGACCTGAAGCGCCTGCTGTAGAGCTTCAAGGACTGCAGCCTACAATATGGATTGAGGCTCAATGTCAAGAAGACAAAGATTCTCACCACTGGACCAATTGGCAGCATCAGGATG
>NW_006399751.1:17820222-17835202 GCF_000299155.1 Elephantulus edwardii | reverse complement strand
TAATTGGGATGAGAGTGTCGGAGACAGTGTGATTGGCACAGGACAGAGCGGAGTTTAGGGCTGTTGTACATAGGGTCGCTATGAGTCACAGGCGACTCGACGGCACATAACAACAACAGCAACATTGAAAATCTCACAACCAGCAAAGAAGAAACAGGGATGCAGTGTATACCCTTCAGAGACAGAGACTCCTACTCCAGCCATTCTCATTCTACAGGAGAGAAGCCGAGAACCAGCAAGATTACCAGAGATCTGACATGAGACAGAGCTGACTTTGGGGCTTTTGCCCTATGGAACCAGAGCTAAGAGCCCTCTCCCAAATTTGGTAGAGTATTAAGAGGGAGGGGTGGTTCTATAATTGGCAATAACTAAGAGCTTTGTAACACTGGCCTAAAACTGTGAGGTTGAAGCCTGAAGGGCCTGTGTCTCTGCTTTGGAAGCTGTCATGACTAAGAAATTGTATCCTGTTATAGAAATACTTCCTGTAACTTCCCTAATAAACTTCATAATCATGAGTATGGTTTTATGTGCTCTCTGAGTTATTGCAGTGGATTTAGGACCTAGCAGAGCAGTAAGATTTGTGTAAATAAGTACAAAATTAATAGAAATTAGTAGAAAGAGATGTGGAAGGATGGGGGGAGGGCATATGTATGATCTCATGAGAATTGATGGGGGTTTTGTGATTATTTTTTTATTAGTTTGTTTAGGAAGTTCATAAACATTCTGTTTCACACCATTCTTCATTCACATTGTATTTCATATAATTATTCTCATACATCATGTTTTATAAAATTAATCACCTTTGGACCTTGACCATAATTACCTTGTCTTTGGGCCCAGATCCTTCCCATTTGCTTTCCCCTTCCTTCCACCCACCAAACTGTGCAGCCCTAGATGCTGTTGTCAGGGACAGTTCCCCTTGGTGGAGTTAACAGAGGTCAGATATTGCTGTCCCACATGGCCCTTGCTCTTTTACAGGTACAGTAAGTGAGTTTTTCAAAATGGCTCTTCTATCACTTTCTCTTTTACCACACATAGTTGCATTGAACTATGTCAATGGTGTGAATAAAGTGAATAGCACCTTAAGATGAGAACATACAAATAAGATCTATAGATTATTCATGAAGGGATTTGTCAGTCTTGCCATTTCACCGTGCTTAAAACTGTGCAAATTTAGAAGCAGAAGATAGCTATCTTGCTATCAAGAAATAAAGATTCAGCATGAATATCCTTTTCCAAAGATTGCTGCATAAATCAGACTAGAAACTAGCTGAGAGCAGAAGCAGAGATACAGAGACTGATGTGAGATAGAGTTGACCTGAGACCTGTCAACCCACAGTGCCAAAGCTGAAGCAGGGAGCCTTTCTTCAAGCTTACTGCAGTACTAGGGGATTCTCAGCTTTATGTCAAAGTACCTGTAACATGCCTGAGAAGCTGTCTTAAATGAAAAAGGTAGATCTTGTTTCCATCCAGAATTGGCTACTTTGCTCCATAATATGTCCTTAATCTTGAGTATAATGAGTTCTGGGTTGCCATTTGAATAGAACAGCAGAACTTCATAGGATAGAAGCAAGGGTCCTGGAGAGATATGATTGGTGTCAGAACTGGGAGATGTGTATCTGAGGAGCTTGGAAGCATGTCTTAGAGGGAGCTTGGGGAGATTTATTTTTGTGCTGTTGAGGTTATGAATGCAGCTTGTCCCCCATTGTGGAGATAGTAGAAGTCTGCACTCTTTTGGCAGTGCAGATAACACAGTGTTGCTTGCTGAAAGAGAAAAGAATACAGAACACTTGCTGTTGAAGATTAAAGACTACAACCTTCAATTACATCTCAGCATTAAGAAAACAAGGTCTTTACCACAGGACCAACAGTCAGCAGTATGGTAGATGGAGAAAGAAATAAAGCCATAATGATTTCATCTTGCTTGAATCAACAATCAATATCCTTGGTACAAAGAGTCAAGATATCTGGGGACATATTGCAGTGGGCAAATGCATTGCCGGGACTGCTACAAAATGCTGAAGAGCAATGATGTCAGTTTGAAGAGTAAAGTGTGCTGGATTCAGGTCATTATGTTCTCAATCACTGGCAACACATCAGAGAACTGGACAATGAATAAGGATGACAGAAGAATTGATTTTTTTTTAATTGCAGTGCTAGAGAAGAGTACTGAATACTCTATGGACTATCAAAAGAACAAACATTACTAAGAGGACCTGGGGGGTTGGGGAGAGGGAGGTAATTGTGCAACAATGAATGAATATTTTTAAAACAGTAAACTATGAGAATGGAAGGAGGAGTAAAATGTACAATGATGAATGAAAATCTAACTTTTCTGTAAATAAACTTTCATTAAAATCACAATTAAAATTAAAAAAATTATTAAAAAACAACAAATATATGTTTTGGGAAAAGTGTAGCCACAGTGCTCTTTGAAGGTAAAGATGGTGAAGCTTTATCTTTCATACTTTGGACAGGAAACCAGGCGAGGCTATTCTTGGAAAAGTACATCATACTTGGGAAGATGGAGAGTCGGTGAAGGAGAGAAAGACTCTGAATGAGATGGATTGATAGTGACTTCAGCAATTGACTCCAGTGTGTCAGAGATGATGAGGATGGCACAGGACAGGGCAGGGTTCATGTCAGCTGTTCACAGGGTTGTTAAGAGTCCGACTTGACTTGATGGCCCTTGACAAACAACAACAACATTGCATATTCATTGTATTTGTATTATTACTTACTAATTTTTATAATTAAAAAAAATTAAGCTTCTATATCTTAGTTTTTTAAACTTCCATAATAAAGCATGAATAAATATATCTTTAATAACTTTTTCTTTTGCCAACTCCTGGAAGCCATTGAATTATGATTTTCCTAATTTCAGTAATCACAATTGTGTTCTGTTTTCTATTTTTTCTCATCCCTTTATTATTATTTAATTAATAAAAAATAAAACCATTAAATTGTATGTACCATCTCTACTGAAGAACAAAGTTCTATTATTGAGCCCATAGTTTTCAAAATAGAAAAACAACAATAAAAACAATAAAGGAAGCTGGTATGAAATAGAAAAAATAATTGAGTAGCATATTAAATGGAAATTAGCATTTGATTAGTTAAGAAGCTATTTTGACAATTTTTGTAACCCACTACATTAATGTAAGCCACATGTAAATTGTGTGTCAGGAAGTGTGAGGATGGCACAGAGTAGAACAGAGTTCAGATTGTTTGCTCATAGGATTGTTATGAGTCATACTTGACTCTACAGCACCTAACAACAACATACCTATTACCTATCTACCTAAAGTTTGGTTTGTGTATGCAGGACAAAACATAAATCGATCAAGGCACACGCATGGGGAGGGGAGGGGAGAGAGAGAGAAAGGAAGATGAGAGAGAGAGAGAGAGAGAGAGAGAACTGAGGCAAACTCTGATATCTAGATGGCTTCTGTGGGTTAATTTTCCCCCCTTACATGAGGGTAAGGGACCTCTTTTGCTTTTAAGCAGTTTCATCTTGTCAGCCTCAACATGCAGCCTATTTTGCAACACTGTCATGAATTTTATCCTATGTTTTTAGCTTTTCCCTTGATGAACTCCAAAATATCTTTCATTTAGTATAAACTCAAGTAGTCATGTCAATTTTGATTACAAAGATTTTGCTCTTGTTACATCCTATTCCAGAAGAACTCTTCTCCCAGATGTTTATATTACACTTTGGAGATGTAGAGATAGAGATGTAGAGAGTTAGATGTTGTTGTTAGGTGCCGTTGAGTCCACTATTACTCACAGCCACTTTACGGACAACAGATCTGAACCTTGTTCTCTCCTATGCCATTCTCACCATCTCTGATACACGTAAGCCAATTGCAGTCACATTGTTGATCCCTCTCATTGGAGGTCTTCCTCCCTCTAGCTTACCCTTCACCATTCTAAGCATATCCCTTTCTAAGAAATAGCCTCTCGTAACAACATGTCCAAAATATGAGAGATGAAGCTTTACCATCCTTGCCTCCAAGGAGCACTCTGTCTGCACTTTTCCAGAACAAACTTGTTAGTTCTTTTGACAGGCTTCGGGATACTTAGTGCTCTTCTCCAACACCACAACCTAAAGGCTCCAATATTTGTTCTGCCATCTTTATTGATTGTCCAGCTATGAGATGCATAGAGAATAATGAAAAACACCATGGTTTGAACCAGACACACTATGTTCTTCAGATTAACATCATTGCTCTATAACATTTTGGAGAGGCCCCTGAGAGCAGCCTTGCCTAAAACAATAGATCTCCTAATCTCTTGCCTGTAGAAGCCAAGTGTGCTGATTGTGAATCCAAGTAAGATGAAATCATTAACAACTTCACTTCTTATTCCACTTATCATGATGTTGCCAGTGCCAGTGGGAAGGACATTTGTTTCCTTTATGTCGAGGTGTAGTCCATATTGAAGATTGTAATGTTTGACCTTCTGCAGCAAGTGTTTCAGGTCCTCTTCACTTTCAGGAAGCTAGGTTATGTCATCTGCAAAATGTAGATTATTGATGAGTCTTCCTCCAAACCTGGTGTCATTCTTCTTCATAGAGTGTGGCTTCATGGATACAAATTGAATAGGTATGGAGAAAGAATACAATACTGAGGCACATCATTCTTCCCAATTTTTCACCAAGCAGTGTCCTTGTGTTTTGTTTGGATAACAACTTCTTAAACTGGGAATAGATTTGACACAATTGATAGTCCTGGGATTTCCATTCTTTTCAGAGGTGCTGCCTTTGTAGATGTGTACAAGTCAATTTCAAGTCAGAGTGACTCTCCAGTCTATCAGTTTTCAGGGCTATCGATTGTTACAGGTAGATATTATCTCTCTTTTCCCTATGAAGCAACTTATGGATTCAACCTGTTAATTTTTAGATTAGCAGCATGACCGACAATGCACCACAGCACCAGAGCTCCATACATGCATAAATAGATACGAATATGTATGTTGTTGTGTATTATAGAGGCAGAACCAATCCATGGATGACCTTCCAGCAGGTTTTCAGGGGCAGTTAATTGAACTGGAGGAGATTTTCCATCTTCTTCCCATGGAACAACTGGTAGACTCAAATCATGAAACTTTGGGGTTGCAGCACAGCTTCTTACCACTAGGCCACCAGAGCTATATGACTTAATATATAGATCCAGATCTCTCTCATTTATCTAACTAGCAATTATTCCTTCCAGAAGTCTTTCCTAAATATTCTAGTCCATTTATTCACATTCTCAATAATTTCCAATTCTGTTTCTTTGCTGATTTTCTTTCATGTAACTTTTATCACTCTCTGAAGTTAGAGAAGTAGTCACTGTATCGAGTAAAGGCCTATATTTTTATTTCTCCTTTTACACTATTCTTTTAGTGTAATTTATAGATCCATCTTGAAGTATAACATTGTGAGTGACAGGATAATATCCATACACTTACAAGGAAGTCCAATGAATACCACTGCCATTCAGATATATGCACCAACAAATAGAGCCAAAGAAGAAATAGATTATTTCTATCAACTTTTACAGTCAGAGATTGATCAAATATGCAATCAAGATGCATTGGTAATAATGAGTAACTAGAATTCTAAAGCTGGAAACAGAGAAGAGGAATCAGTAGTTGGAAAACATGGACTTGGTGACAGAAAAGAAGCTGTAGATAGAATGACTGAATTTTGCACGACTAATGACATATTCATTGCAAATTTGTTTTATAGGAAACATAAACGCAGGTTGTACACATGAATTTCACCTGATGGTATGCATGGGAATCAGATCAATTACATCTGCAGAAAGAACCTCTAGAGAAGCTAAAAAAAATCAGCTGTGAAAACTAGGTCAGGAGCTGATTGTGGAACAGACCACCAACTGCTCATATGCAAGTTCAAGCTGAAGCTGAAGCTGAGGAAAATTTAACCGAATCCACGAGAACCAAAATATAACTTTGAGTCTATCCCACCTGAGTTCCAGAACCATCTCAAGAACAGGTTTGAGGCCTTGAACACAAATGAGCGAAGAGCAGATGAGTAGTGGGAGGATACCAAGGGTATCATCCAAGAAGAGTGCAAACGTTCATTACAAAGACAGAAGAGAAAAAAAAACAAACCCAAAATGGACATCAGAAGAAACTCTGAATATTGCACTGGAGTGCAGAGAATCCAAAGCACAAAGGAAAGATTCAAGATACTAAAGAGCTGAACAGAAGAGTCCAAAAGGCAGCACAGGATGACAAAGCAAAATATTACAATGAAATGTGCAAGGAGCTGGAGTCGGAAAATCAAAAGGGCCAAACTCGTTCAGCATTTCTTGAGCTCAAGGAGTTGTTATAATCAAGGACGCTTTAGGCAGAATATTAAATGGTCCAGGAAGTATTAAAAGAAGATGGTAAGAATATACTGTCACTATATCAAAAGGAATTGGCAGATGCAGAAGAATTTAATGAAATAACATGTGAGCAAGAGCCTATGATGATGAAGGAAGCTGCTCTGAAGGAAATAGCAAATAATGAGGCCCCAGGAATAGAAGGTATACCAATTGACATATTTCAGCTAACAGATGCTGCCCTGGACATGCTGACCAGGTTGTTCCAAATTTAGAGAACAACCACTTGGCCAACTGACTGGAAGAGATGTATATTTTTTCCCATTCCAAAGAAGGGTGACCCAACAGAGTGTGGAAACTATACAATATCATTAATTTCACATGTAAGCAAGAGTCTACTGAAGATTATCCCAAAAATGACTGGAACAGCACATCAGCAGAGAACTGCCAGAAGTCCAGGCTGGGTTTAGGAGGGATCATGGTACTAGGGATATTTAGCTGATGTTAGATGGACCTTACCTGAAAGCAGGGAATACCAAAGGAATGTCTATCTGTTGTTTCATTGATTATGCAAAGGCATTTGACTGTGTGGATCATAACAAACTATAGCTGACTCTGAGAAGAATGGGAATCCCAGAACACTTGACCATGCTAATGCAAAATCTATACTTGGACCAAGAGGCAGTCACCAGTACAGAGCAGAGAAACACTGCATGGTTCAAAACTGAAAAATGTGTACTCTAGGGATGTTTCCTATCGCCATACCTTTTCAACCTGTATGCAGAACAGATTATCTGAGAGGCTGGCTGGGCTCTATGAGGAGAAGTGTGGCATCAGGATTGGTGGGAGATCTATTAACAATCTGCATTATGCAGATGACACAACCCTGCTTGCTGAAACTGAGGAGGACCCGAAATGCTTGCTGCAGAGGTTCAAGGACTGCAGCCATCAGTATGGATTGAAGCTCAATGTCAAGAAGACAAAGATTCTCACCACTGGACCGACTGGCAGCATCAGGATGGATGGTGACGAGATTGAGATTGTTAACAACTTTAGTCTGCTTGGCTCCATGGTCAACACTCTTGGCACCAGTAGCCAGGAAATAATAAAACGTATTGTGATGGGCAAGTCTGCTGTTAGGGACCTCTCCTGGGTACTGAAGAGCAATGGTGTCACTCTGGAGACTAAGGTGCGTCTGATGCAGGCTATGGTCATTGCAATCACTTGTTATGCATCAGAGAGTTGGACAATGACTAGGAAGGATAGAAGGAGAATTGATGCCTTTGAGCTGTGGTGCTGGAGAAGAGTATTGAGTGGCTGCCAAGAAAATATACACATTCATCCTGGAGAGGGTTAAACCCAGCTGCTCCCTGGAGGCAAGGATTCTGGGGCTTCATCTGACATACTTTGGACATATTGTAAGGAGGGACAGGTCCTTGGAGAGGGACATCATTCTTGGGAGGGTGGAGGGACGGTGCAAGAGGGGAAGGCCCTCTATGAGGTGGATTGATTTAGTGACTGGGGTAATCGTGATGGGTGTGTCAGAGGCAGTGTGATTTTCACAGGACAGAGCAGGGTTTAGGGCTATTTACATAGGGTCCCTATAAGTCGCAAGCGACTCGACAGTACGTAACAATAGCAACACCACTCTTTCTATGGTGACTAAAATGTTATACCGTGACAGTTAAACAGGGTTCAGTTGTTGACCAAGACCCTAAATGACAATATTGTTATGCCTGTGTGCCCAGAGTTTATTACTTTAAAGTATGCAATAAAGCTACAGCATCAAAGTATAAAAACACAACACAGAAAAGAGCTATCTCACAGTGAGGAACTGGAGAATCCTGCCAGAAGTTCCAATTATCCTCACTCTGTAAGAGCCACATGGGCACAATCTCTCATTCAAGAAACAGTGCTGTGTGTATAGAACTTTGGAATCAGGAATCCCAAATGAAGTTTCTGATTATTTTCATATATTTGCTAGGCATATGAGCATATTCTACCAAATAACCATTTCCAACCAGCTCTCCAAAATCACATGCAAATAAGATTCACTATTATATTATAAGCAGCAAATACAACTGTCCGCCAAAATTTGAACTTTCCTTTCCTTGGTACATAGTTGTTACTGGTAAGCAGGTTAACAGCGTGGGACTACATTTTGAATCTGTACCAAAGGACTGAAAGAGAAAAATTTGTTTTATTTATGGACTGAGGCAATTAAAAAGTGAGCTTGCCTTCTCAGCTCTTTCTTCCTCTATGCACATTCTGCATTTGGATAACTCTGAAACTTTAGAGACTGCCAAACCACAAAAAAACAAACACAAAGCTGGGACTGAAAAGCAACATCCTATGACAGAAGTGTATAACTGCATGAGAAATTAATCTCTCCTGTGTTACATTACTTAAATGCTGGAACTTATTTCTTACAGCAACTAGAATTTGCAGGGTCATTTTTTAATTGATTATCTGTTTTGAAAATCAACATTAATTAATTACATATAAGTCAGTAACTCCAGACACTCCTGTGATTACATATTGTGAAATTTGTTATAAATAAATACCACTGCTACAAATGAGTACTATTTGTTATAAACACAACTGTTACAATCAGCATTATATGATATACTTTTGTGTCAAACTTATACACATAACTTTTAAAACTGTGATATCAACATAGATTATTTTTCACTAAAATGATATTTTTCTTTTAGATGATGTTTTCCAAGCTTTAAATAAATTGATATAAACTTTGTAACATAAAAGTCTTTCACCTTCCCAGCTCCCTTATCTCTCTAAAATTAGCATAATGATATAAAGTACAGTTTATTAATTTTGATAAAATTACCTGTTCCATATTTTCTTTTTAAAAAATGAATGTGCGTGAAATAAATGTTTTAGATACTCAAAAATAGTTCACTAAAAGGATAAAATACGCTAAAGGTAATGCATCTTAAAAATCCATTCCTTCTATTAGAGTTTATGTTTTCTTCATTTTATTCATATACATCCTACTCTTTGCCAAAGGCATCCATCCACTAATGAGACTACAGCAAAGTGTTAACAAAATTATTTCTTCTAAAGAAGAATAGCACTGAAACGTTCTGTAGATAGATGCCAATTAAAAAAAAAATATTTCTCAGACAAATGGAAACAGCAAACACAGGGAAAATGAGAAGAGTGTTTCTACAAACTCTAAATTGCCATCAGTCATGAAACAAAATTTTTATGAACTGTTGAACAAAAAATTAACTTTCTCTATAAACTTTCATTTAAGCCACACTAAAAAGGTGTTTTTATTTTTAAACACCTTCTCAAATAAAATCATGATAGATGAATAAGAGATTAAGATTGTTAACAATTTCAGCTCGCTCAGCTCCACAATAAAAATTTTTGCACCAGCACTTAGGGTTCAAAGGACAAGTTGCATTAACAAAGTTGGCTGTCTGGGCCTTCAGCAGAGTGCTGAACAGCCACCATGCCAGTCTAGAGATTAAGGTGTGCTTGATCTAGACCATTTACTTCACAATGACTTCCTGTGCATCAGAGAGCTGGGTAATGACCAAGAATGATACAAGAAGAATTGATGCCTTTAAGTTGTGGTTCTGGAGAAGGGTACTGAACATAACATGGACTGCCAAGAGAACAAACAGGTCTATCCTAGAGAAAGTGATACTAGGTTATTCCTTGGAGGCAAGGATTTGAGGCTCCATTTCACATAATAATTTGGGCGTGTTACCAGAGGAGAACAGTCCTTGTAGAAGGACATCACTTTTGGAAGGTTGGAGGGACAGTGCATGAGAGAAAGGTCTTGGATGAGTTAGTTTGACACAATGACTATTGTAAGGGGGGCAAGAAACTGTGAGATTGGCTCAGGATAGGGCAGGCTTAAGAGCTATTGTGCATAGGGTTGCTATGAGTCTTAGATGACTTGATAGCACATAACAACAACAAATTTAAATATTTCCAAGCTTTGAATGACAAGGCATGACCCATACAAAACACTAGTGTTGTCTATATGTGTATATGGGAGGCTAGGTGTCTTATTTGTTTGGTGTCATTGTCATTTTGCATTTTGCTATTATGTGAACTCTGTCTCACAGAGACCCCATATGACACAGAGAGAACTGTGCTACAGACGGTTTTCAATGAATGATTTTCCAAAAGTAGATCATTTAACATTTCTTCTAAGCTACATCCTATTAAACTAGAACTCTTAAATATAGCTCATTAATTTTATTACCTTAGAGACTAATTTTGCAAAATAGCTTTTATTTTATTTAGTCAACTTTCCTCTCAAGGACTGACTTTCCCCTTATTTCCTTTAAAAAAAAATACAGTAAATGCAGAGAGCTCTTGTGGCCTAGTAAATAGGTAATTGTCCTGCTAACCCAAAGGTAGATTTTTCAAATCCACCAGCACCTCTGTGTGTAAAAGTTGGGCAATCTCCTTTCAGGTGATATATAGCTTCTAAAAACCTCTTGAACAGTCAGCCACAAACCAGTTCCAGTTCTATGGCAGTGACAGAGAAGAGTGAAGAAAGGTATAAGTTACTTTACATTTGGTGTATTTTATGGCAAAATCAGTAAAATTCTCTTTGTAAACAAAATCAACAAGTGTAAATTAACTAACCATCCATGATATCTCATAAATTACAAACCCACAGTAAGAAGAAATATAATCAGAGATAAATGGTTCGGGTTAAAGATTCTTATAATAAGTTCTAGAAAAATTAAGTTGTGTATTAAAGAAGTACTAAGAGGAAACTTCAGAAGTGATTGATCTCATTTCTTCAAAGGATGAAATGACTTACCTTTACCTTAAAAGTTGGCAAAGTAAATTCAAGTATGGTTATCTATTGCTGTCAAAAAATATTAAAAATGTATGATTACCTGTATGAGCATCTGTGAAATGATCCAGAAATAGAAGATCAAAGAATGTTTTCTTCTGCCAACCAAAGTGTGGTCTTAATTAGCAATGTGGGTTAGACTTTCTTAATTGATAATTGATGTGTTTATATTGTCATTTTCAGGTGTGGTGCATGGAAAGTTGTGAGGGAATTTTTCCATCATATATCAAACTTGTTTATCAGTTTCAATGATCATGTTCAGATGATTCAAATTTTAGAGGGCATAGGGCTTGAAAGGAGTAGAGAAAAGAACAACGTATCGGGGCTCAAAATTGGGTATACAATAAAACTGCAATAAAAATGCTAGACTAAGTTATTGAAGTGGAAAACATTGTCAAGAGAAAGTTCTTGATAAATAGATGAATACGGACAGATACAGTCTTAAACAAATTTGAACATTCCCTTCTTTTGTTGCAACATGATTAAATATTCTTGACTACTTTAATAAGTTCTGAAAGATAAATAGTATTCCTAAAATACTATTTTATAAATGTATGTTTTGTAAGTAAAATGAAAGCAATAAAATCTAATATATTTTTTAAAGTATTTGCATCCTAATAAAAGTAATCTAGGAGAGAGGCTAAGTTAAAAATATCTATCTATTCCAGAATTAATACTGCACTGTCAATTGAGAATGACTTTTGAAGCAAACATTCATAAAATATGCTAGCACACCAATGTTGTGAAGTACTTGCTTATAGCAATCCTATAGCGGGGGATGGGCAGGAGGAGGGGAGAATAAAAACTGCACTGTAAAATCCTGTGCAATACTGTCCTAGCCATTGTGTCAGTTTATCTCATTCAGGATCTTCTTTTTTTCCCCCTGATCCTCTACCTGAAGCATAATTTCCTTCCCTGAAAATGGTTCCTTCCTGGCTAATAGGCCCAAAGTGTTTGAGATAGAATTTTATTAACTTCAATGGTCTGGCTGTGGCTCTTCCAAGATAGATGTGTTCATTCTGGAAGTCAATGGTATATTCAATATTCATTGATAACATGCCAATTCAAAGGCATCAATTCTCCTTTCATCTTCCTTATTCATCCTCCTGCTTTCCTATGCAAGTGAGGGTTATTCAAACTATCACAAAAGGAAGCCAGATGAAGTAGTAGTGCAATGAAAGTAACTAAAAAGGTTGTACTATATTAAAAATAAATAGAAAGGGAGGTAAAATAACCTCCTAGTAATACATACAATCTTAATCCATTTACCAGAGAGGACAGGGGGTAAAAGAGAGAAAGAAATAGTGAAACCCATACAGATACCCTGAAACTCTGAGTACCAAATAAAAAAATTAGTAATTAAATTGATTACTGATCCCAAACACAGCTTTCCCAGTTTTAAATTATGCAGTGTTCCTTTGTTCAGTTTGGAAATAATTCTTGGTGTATGTATAAATTTCACATGAACACAATTAAATGCTCCAAGATTCATATTATTTTTTATTTGTCATCATTTGTTGGAATCCACAGTCAAATATCTTTTCATAGTTAATAAAGACAAGTCAATATCTTTCTGATTCTTTCCTTTCAGTTGAGATTTTTTGGACATCAGCGATGACATCCCGAATTCATGACCTTTTCTGAATCTAGCCTGAATTTCTTGAAGTTCCTTATCAATGTACTACTCCAGTAATTTTAAAAAATAGTCTTTAGCAAGATTTTACTTGCATGTGATATCTATGACATTGCTCGATAATTTCCACACTCTTTTTATTTCCTATTTTGGGAATAGGGAAAAGTATGGAGTTCTTCCAGACAGTTGACTTATAGATTTCTTGACATAGACTAGTAAGCATGTTTAGAGCTGCATCTGTTAGAACACCTCAATTGTTATCTCATTAATTACTGGGTCATGGGGATTTGACAGATGGCAGTTCAAAACCTCTGTACTAGGACATCAGAAAACAAAAATAGCATTTACAAATGGTGATTCTTCAATACACAATTAAAAAGAAAGAAAAGGAAGTATTTTAACCACTGGCTGAAGGAAAAAACCTGAATGGAACATTCAATAAGGAGATTTATAGAAACCAATTTTCTATAAGGATGATTATACAACTCAAAAATGCAGCTCCATTGGTCACAATTGTAGGTTGAACTGAGTCTACCAATAGAGATTAGTAAAGTGGCCTAAATGAAATTATTTCCCTTTGTTTAGCATCTCAACAAAAAGAAAAAAAGAAGAAACTAAGTAAAAGGCTTATCAGTTTATACAAAGACAAATGGCATAATGTAGTTTTTTTAAAAAGCAACATTATTAATAATATAAATATTTATATTCAACTCTCCTTATATGCTGTTACTAGTTTGAAAATTATTTTGTTAAAAATAGTATAGATCTGTCTTTAAATTGCATGGTTCTAAGAAATATCAAATTACAAATAGCTTTCATTTTCCCCCTCAAAAAATTAATATATTCATAGAGTATTCTGGAATTAGTATCTTAACAGTTCTACTGATAACTACATTCCAACTTGTCCATGAGAATTTTCTCTTATTTACACTGTTATGTCCTTAAAAGTTTTCATAGAGGGGAAGAAAATCAACAAGGTAAAAATAGCAGAAACCTGACAGTCTCTGTTTTCTGAAAAGGAGACTGCCGAGAACTTGAAAGGCTAGTATCCTTCTCATCGATTGTTTGAACAAAAAGCAGGACAGATTCTCAGGGTCCAATTTTCCCTTTTCCCCAAGTCTTTCAATCTGTGTCAATGCTTTGAAAACCTGCAGGTTCACAGCAATTGTTCACTGAGAGTGGGATTTGGGAAGGCCTTCTCTGAGAAGGAAATATTGTCTATAGTTCATTTTGTTTTTGCCCCATTTTTCTGTTTAAAAATCAATAAAGGCCTATAGTAAATTTATTAGCACAAAGTATGAAAATACTACAATAAAAACCAAAATGTAGGAATCTATCTACACGGTAAGCAGAGATTCAAATATTCACACCTTATCCTCTCCACATCTGCAACAGTATGTCTTTCTAATCTCATATAATTTTATCGGGACATTATTCCACACAATATTTTGGTTTTATTCTTGATGTGCTCTAGAGAAATAAAATCAGATGAAACTACTATTCAGAATCACAATAGAACTGAACAAAATAATACAATTTATTTGCAACTCACCACAGGTTTAAAAATAAAGATAATAGCTTGACCATTTAGCCAACATTAACAAAGAGTTGAGTCTTAAATACAAGGCTCATGTACTTAATACTTTCATCATTTTCGTAATTCTACTATTTCTCACTTTTGCTGTCATATTATTGGTGGGAATTTAGGAACATTAGAGAGCATAGTAATATTTAACCCGCACTTTCAGTTTATTTAAATTTAAATAAGAATTATTTTATGGTAACAATGAAATTAATTCTCTAATGGTTGGCTCTATTTTGAAGGAAGGGAAAAGTATCCCTCTCTGGGTTGATAGTGCTGACAGAGGAAGAACTAAAAAAGTAGCATGGTAGCTGAGTAGTATTGATGACAGAGTTAACAAGAGTCCTCAACCACTGGTCTTTGAGACCATCTCATTTTTGTGGCAATGTACGTACTCATCGAGGAAAGGTAAAATTCATGGAACAACTTGATGGTATCTATAAAAAAATTGTCTTTATAAATAGCAAGATCAAAACAAAAGATATAAACATATAGAGATAAAAAGTGGAGTTTGACATATATAAGTCTTTAGATTTGTGTGTGTGTGTGTATATATATATGTGTGTGTATATATATGTATA